>NW_026781562.1:245000-252507 GCF_030144855.1 Hypanus sabinus | reverse complement strand
GGCACAACCCCAGATCCACATGAACCACAAGACCGTGTGCAACCCATATTCATCGACAAGAAATAAAATTGCGCAATCGTAAGTTCAGTGCACACCCTAAACCCGCGGACTCCGCCACTTGTACATCAGATTTTCCCGGAGAAACAATCAATAAAATACAATGGAAAAATAGCAGCCTCGATATTAATAATCCAGACGCAAATTTTGATCCGTCAACTCAACAAATCTATCTGTGTCCCAAGACTGAAAAAGGCAACCCAAATCAGCGAACATCACCATGTTCATGTGCATCGCCAAATTGGTGCACATCACCAAATCCATGTGCATCGTCAAATTGGTGCGCATCACCAAATCCATGTGCATTGTCAAATTGGTGCTCATCACCAAATCCATGTGCATCGTCAAATTGGTGCACATCACCAAATCCATGTGCATCGTCAAATTGGTGCTCATCACCAAATCCATGTGCATCGTCAAATTGTTGCGCATCACCAAATCCATGTGCATCGTCAAATTGGTGGGCATCACCAGATCCATGTGCATCGTCAAATTGGTGTGCATCACCAAATCCATTTGCATCGTCAAATTGGTGCACATCACCAGATCCATGTGCATCGTCAAATTGGTGCACATCACCAGATCCATGTGCATCGTCAAATTGGTGCGCATCACCTGATCCATGTGCATCGTCAAATTGGTGCTCATCACCAAATCCATGTGCATCGTCAAAATGGTACGCATCACCAATCCATGTGCATCGGCAAATTGGTGCGCATCACCGGATCCATGTGCATCGTCAAATTGGTGCGCATCACCAAATCCATGTGCATCGTCAAATGGTGGGCATCACCAGATCCATGTGCATCGTCAAATTGGTGCGCATCACCATGCGCAGCCCAAACACGCTGAAACTTTCACATTCATTTGTGGGGCTCGTTGTACACAGATTTTGTCTGTTTTTTTTTTTCTTTTAGTGCGTGTGCGTCCACGGTTTTATGGAAAAGTTGTGGGGATTTTTCACGTATTTGCGGTGCCTGCGGTTTGAAAGTGTGCCGAATCTCAAAGTTGTTTCATTTCGATCACGTGAATAATGAATTTAATTTGAAATTTGACGTGAATTATTTTAAATGATACTTCATCTGGGATAATCTAATGTGCAAGTGGTTTTCTCCGATGGTATGATATTCACATGAATTTTAGGGTGCGTTCCTAGTTGATGGAGCCCGTATTTGAGGTGTACATGGATTTGGGACAGTGTGCATGTAATCACGGATTTGGGGTGAGATAAAGATTTAGGCTTGTTGGCGCATTTGAAGTTGCACATTAACTTTGGGCTGTGTGCGCATTTTAATGTCGAGGAATGAATTCTTGAAAGGATTCTAAACTTCATGTCAGGATGTCAGCGGCATTGGGGTGCGCACTGAATTGGGTCGTGCAGATATTGGGCATTTTCGGAGAATAAGGGGTGCACACTGCTATGGTGTGAACTTGGATTTGGGAATACGCACGGATTTAAAATTGAATCCACAAATATATGTGGTGAGCGCTGAATTTGGGTGTGAGTAGATTTAGGGTTTGGCAGCAAATACGCACAAGGATTTGGGGATACTCGCCAATTTAGGGGTCTGTAGTCAATTACGGGGACGTAATTAGATGATGTGATGTTCGTATATTCCGGGGGCTGTTTGTTTACCAATCAATAGTTACAATCATATTTTCGGGTGGGGCGAATTTCAATTGTTGGAACAGCCATATTCTGAACTGTTGGACAGGAATTCTTCTTTAGAGTTATCTATTATATATGTGGTGTTTCAGTGTGTTTGGAGTGCGCACTGATTTGGTGATATGCACACGTTTTGTGGATTCACGGCGGGCTGTTTTGATTTATCGAAGCAAAGCCTCTGCTAAAGTAAATTCCGATAATCCGGAGCGCTGGGCAACTCTACAGACTATTGGTCTAATTCTTCATCAATACTGTAACATATTTAAAACTTAAAGGTACTGCGCTGCGCCTTTAGAAATTAGTGCAATTTAAGAGAAGGCGAAAAAAACAACCGCCGGTGAGATTTCAGGAAGAAACTTAGACATCACTCGAAATTTAGTCTCAAACATGCACACACTTAGATTTGGGTGTGTTGGCGGGTCAAGATTTGCACACGAATGTGTTGAGTGCGGATTATTGACGTCGACGATGCTATTTTCTCAACTGTTTCGAATGCATCTTGCTCGGAAAAATCTCATGGGCATGTGGGGTTTGTCAGCGGGTTTAGGGTGCGAGCTGCATTGGGTATTGGTATTGCGTGTCAGCTAAAATGGGTTGCACAGGGTCTTGGGGTGCACATGGATGCACACGGCTTTTGGGGTTTGTTCTTGTTATTGGGATGCGCTCGTATTTGGGGATAACATATTTGGGGGTTTGTCGGCGAATATGGAGTCGCCACATTTTTGTGTGTGTATCTGGGAGTTCATAAGGATTCGGGTTGATCGGCAGATTTGGTGATGTGCTCCCGACCTTTGGGATGCGTGGAGCAGTTAATGACAAGGCAGCCATTTTGTGTTTGAAATGATTCTTCGTCTGAGTCGCCGAATGTGCGTCCTTACTTGGGGAAGTACGCAGATTTTCTGACTCACACGCATTTTCGAGATACGTGCATACTGCTGCTGGGTATGAGGGTGCACATGCATTTGACCACCGTTGACCGTGATGATAATGTTGTTGTCTCTGGAGACTTAACACTGACCAGTGTGATAATGTAACAGCGTGTCCGGTCATTCACAGGAATGCATTCCTAAGACAACCATATTTTAACTTTCTCTCCTGTGTATAGCATTCAACTGGAGATTTACCAACTCCTGAATGCGATTAGATGAATCAAAGGTATATGCAGACTTGTATGCTGTACATTACGGCCCAATATAACTGAGCACCTAACAAAACGGGGTGGGGGGGGATTGATTAGACCAAATGCTGGAGAAACATCTCAGGCCAAGCAGCATCTATGGAAAAGAACACAGTCGACGTTTCGGCTGAAGCCCTTCAGCAGGACTGGAGGGCAAAAAGAGTAGAGGAGTAGATTTGAAAGGTGATGTGAGGGAAAGAGAAACGCCAGACGACAGGTAAAACTTGGAGGTGGATGGATGAAGCAAAGTGCTTGGAATTAGATTGCTGAAAGAGACAGAAGGCTATGGAGGGAAAGAAAAAAATGAAGCAAGGGGAGCTGGACCATAGGGAGGCTATGGCGGGCAAGGAGATATTAAGAGAGAGAGACAAAGGGGTAGAAAATGGTGAAGGAGAGGTTTGAGAAAGAAATGTTCATGCCATCAGGTTGGAAGCTAACCAAAAGGATTATAAGCTGTTGTTCCTCGCACCTAAGTGTGGCCTTATCGTGATAGTGGAGGAACTCATGAATGGACATATCGGAAAGGGAATGGGAAGTGGAATTAAAATGGGTGACCACTTGGAAATACCGCCTGTTCGGCGGATGGAGTGTAGGTGCACAAACCCCCAATTGGTTTGCATCCCTTTATCGGAGAAGAAACCTTTAAGTCTGCGCAAGTTCCAATTAATTTCGCATCTCAAACCCATGTGTACCCCAAATACGCACACATCCTCAAGAAAGAGCGCACCCAAAATCCACGTGTGCATCGAACCCGCTGGGAACCTCAAATGCGTTTTACGTTATCCCAGAAAATAATCATTTCGAACAGTACACATGATGACTGCGTAAGTAACTGTGCCTCGCAAATTTGTAGGTGACGTCCTGAATGTGCTCTATCCCCAAATCGGCGCGCACCCTAATCACTCTGACACGTCCCAAAGCATAATCTCAGAATGCGAATCATTTTAAAGAATTCAGAAAATGCCGGCCTGGACAATAAAGATTCACATATGCCCCAGAATACATTTGGAGATCAACCACTACACAAAAGTATGGTTCTACAGCAAATCTGCGTGGAGTCACATATTCAACCTCGCACCCCTATACCGGCGCAATCCGAATTTCAGTCTGCACCACAATCCCTTTGACATGCACACATGCACATTAGCTTTTACCAGAGCAAGGATCATTTCAAACCGATCACCAAATTGCCGCCGCCACCATGAAATAACCAGTATACTGTTGGACATTAAAATATATATCTATTATGAAAGTATCTGTGAATGATGCAAAATTTAGACACGTCACAACTCCAAATCCGCAGACACCAAAACTCTGTGAGATCTCAGAATTTCGAAAGCATCCCTATAAATCTGCGCAATCCCCAGACTCCTGCGCCTGAGTATCGACCTGGGCAGATGGTGTGGCTTTCATCCAAAGTCATCCTTCTCTAAAACGAGCCTAAGAAACTCGCCCCTCGCTTCCTGGAACCTTTAGATATATATATATATATATGAAAGAAAAGAAAAAGTAAAAGGCGCCAACATCAAAGTTCAGTCAGTTTCGTGCACATCGTTCGGCCCCTCGTCACTTTTCTCCGACCTCCACGTCCTGGGACCACCCCGCTGTTCAACCAAGCAGTGCAGTGCACGTCCGCCTTCCTCGGCATCCCCTTCCCTCCTCTCCTGAAAACCCGGGACACCCCTCCCCCAAGCTCCCAGCCTCATTGGTTAGCAATGAACAAATGTATAACAAATGAATACAATCCCCACGGCAGCAAGTCTAAAGCTAAACAACTGCGAGAGAAACGCTTATCAGACAAAGAAGCATCCCCACTCTTAACCAACCAAAGATGCCCTTTTGAGTAACATACAGAGGACATTGTACGGAAGTACTGTATAGCCGCTCTCTTGCCTTCATTATAACCGCATCGATATGCTGGCACCGGGTTATGTCCTCAGAGATCTTAACACCCATGAACTGGAAACTGCTTCTTCTCTGCACTTTTGATTCCCCCCCCCCCCCCCGCGCCCCCGATGAGGATCGGTATCTCCATCCTTCCTGAAGTCCACAATAATCTGTTTTCCTCTCTCTGACGTTCAGTGCAAGGTTGTTGCTGTGACACCACACATTGGCGTATCTCGCCCCTGTTCGCTCTCTCGTCTCCATCTGAGATTCGACCAACAATACTTGCAATATCAGGAAATTTATATGTGGTATTTGATGTGCACATTTGCTGATTCGATATGCACTTGAATGTAAGGACGATCGAGGGATATGGACATGGTAGGATGGAGGGATTATAGTTTGAGTGCCTTTGATTTACTTTTTAGCTGGTATGGCAATACATTGTCGGCCGAATGGCCTTTTCACGTGCTGTATATTTTTAGGCTGTATGTTCTATGATATCTGTAAAAGGCTTCTCAATTTTCTTTCCATATGTAAAAACACGCGTTTGCAGCTCTGGGTTCCAGTGGCGCAATCGGTTAGCGCGAGGTACTTATATGGCAGTACGCGGCAGAGAAATGGCGAGTCTGTGTGTTCGAGCCTCACCTGGAGCACTCGTGAGTTTTAATGCTTGCAGTGCCCGGGTGACTAGGCGTCTCTCAAGTTGACCATCCCACTGAAATGTTTCATTTGATTCAACACGCACTTCCCATTGTTGAAAGTGGTGAAAGAACGGACCCTACCCTTCCTGAAGGAATAGTTATGAAAACTCTCACTACAACTCACCTTCGTTCGTTGTGCTGTCGAGTAAACTCAATATTTACCTGTTTCGGTGAATTGTTTCAGACACAGGCGAAAAAAAAGAGAGATATTAATCGTAGCCTCAATGGCCACAATTGGAATCGAAATGCTGATCTATCTCTCTCTGTCTTTCTCTCTCTCTCTCTCTCAACATGAATTTGTATTCTTTCTGTACCGAATTATAAAATAATTCTCACATGTCCCGAATTCACCAAGCCTCTGTTAAAGAGACGACACCTTCCTCGATTCTACTGACGTCCTTTTGGCTGGAGAGTGACTTCAGAGCTGATCGACTTGACGCTCCGTTCCTGAAGGCTGTGGTTACCGATATAATTTGCCTTCACAATAGGTCGGTTAATTGTTCGTTAATGTCTTGCTCTGATTGCGATCCGACAGAACCGATTGGACGGTGTTCATTAATGAAACATCAGTGCGATGGTGTATCTGCTGTCAGTGTGGACTCGGTGGGACGATTGGCCGTGATTCGTTACCATACAGCTGGCATTATCTCACAAGTAACCCTGGCTCGTAACGCGTTCTGTTGTTTATAAATGTATCGGCAAATGATTCACTCACTTGTTTCAATTAACTTGTAATCTGAGGTGAAGAGAACGGACGAGAGACAGGATGAGAAATCTTAAAAGGCACTGTTAACATTCGCAGGTGAGCCGGAGCGCCAACGACAATAACTCACTGAAAGTAGCTGAATAGGATGATGGGTACTGGTCACGAGTAGTCGAGGCGCTGAGTTCTGGTGTGAAGTAGTTACTCTGCACTTTCATGAATCTCTAGTTTAATCGCACCTGAAGTGTTGCAATAAAACTATAGAGAAAAAAAAAGTTCTGGAGGTTTTGGACGGTGGTATACAAGGATATTGCCTAGATAACGGGAAATCGGGCAGTCTTTGGATTTTCTCAGCGGCAGCTGTTGAACTGTGGTTGTGGGCTGGGGAGGCGCATAGCCGCTTGGGAGTTGTAGTCAGTGTGGTGAACTACATATACCTGTCTGGACACGGCCCCCCTGCTGACTGCTTCTGTGGTAGTCACTTGCTGCTTGTGCTTTCTTCCAGCCAATAAAAGCCTACCTTAGCTCACGTCTCCGAGAGTTATTGATGGTGCATCAGTCCTATTGCGTTTGTTCCTAGTTCGCTCCTCAACACTGTTCCTGATCCACAACAAACACCGCCCGAAGAGACTAACCGCGGGCTGGCGACCTACCGACTGCAGCAAATCGATCAACTCCAAAATGGCGAAGGAGCAGAAGTGGTTGGGCTGAGATTGGGGCAGATGTGCACGCGGCCTGTCGTTGCTCAGATCCACCTTTTCCCCCAGCTGTCAGAGGCCGAGGTGCCTGTCGCCAAATATGAATTCACACGACGGTCAGTTCATATGAACGTCAGTCAGTGAGAGTGATCTTGTACACAGTTAAACAAAACCATGTTAGTTTCTTCTCTTCCCAGTGGGAGAAGAGCCCATGAAATCAATGGACCTATGTCGGCATGACAGTTCTCTTATTAACGGTACTTTACAGCTGGATAAAATTAATTTCGTGATGTTTAGAACCGACCTGGCGAATTCTGTTGCTGAGTTGTCACATCAAACTGTGGAAATTGAAAGTATTTTGAAACCTGCAGAGGAGTATCTTGTTATAACTGATGCTATGTGGGAAGCTGTAAATGAAGCTCTGAAGCGTTTGGTGTCTGAATCCCAGTTGACATTATGGGATTAAAATATGGCAGAGGAATGCGAGAAACATGATTCCCAATGTTCAATACTCTATAAAAATACATGATATCTGACTTGTGAAATCCTCCCGATGCGATATGTGTTCAGGAAACTCTCACCACGAAACACAATGTTTACAATAACTCTGATACACGG
>NW_026781562.1:237500-240000 GCF_030144855.1 Hypanus sabinus | reverse complement strand
GTAAACAGTGGTTGATATACCATACTAGTTTTCCTTAATATGTTTATGAACTACTACACTCTCAGGCCAAAAGGAATCCTTAGAATTTATCAAACTGGTTAATCTAAACTCAATTAAACTCATGGGGATAAACAATGTAATGTTAGTGTTATGAACAATTTGTGGCATTTAAAATGCTAATATGCAGGAACTTGGAAGCACAGTTCGGGAACAGACGTTCTCAGGGAAATGCACGGCAGAGATAGAGCAGGGGACGGAAGCACGGCGTTCTGCATTTGCATGTTCCATCGAGGCAGGGAATGAATGGAAGGTAAAAGAACCATGGTGAGAGATGTGAAGAATCTGGATTCGAAGACACGAAAACGCGACAGGTTCAAAACAAAAAGCTAGATACTTACAGAGTTCCAGGTAATTACAAGCTTGCCAGGAAGGAACTGAAGAATAAAATTAGGAGAGGTAGGGAAATCTGAAGATCTGGGTGAGCAGGATTAAGGAAAACCACATGGTAAAGCATGTGAAGAGCAAGAAGTGGAGCCGTGTCAGAATAGGAACAGTGAGGGGCAGTAGTGGAAGCGTGTGCATGGAATCGGAGGAGGTAGCAGAGGTACTTAATGAGATTGAGACAAAGGGTGTGTTCAGGGTTTTGAAAGGTATTAAGTTAGATAATTCACCGAGACAGCCTGCTGTGGTGGGAAACGATGAAAGAGATTGCTGAGTCTCTGATAATGATCTTTGCATCATCACTTGGGTGGAAGTAAGTACTGGGAGAAGGGAAAGTCGCAAATGTTGTTTCTTGTTCAAGGGATTAGGGATAACCCATTAAATTATTGACTAGTGACGTGGGCAGGTTGTTGGAGAAGATCCTGGGAGTCAGGACTCGTGAGTCTTTGGTGTGACATAATCAGATTAGCGGTAGTCAGCATGACTTTGTCAAGGACATGTCGTGCATTACAGACCTGATAGAATTATCAGACAATGAAACTACATTCATTGATGAAGTTAGGGCAATGGAGGTAGTATACGTGGATTTCAGTATGGCTTTTGATAATGTCCCCCACGCGAGGCTCATTCAGAAATTAAGGAGGCATGGGATCCAATGAGACGTGCCATGTTTACCTTGAATTAGCTTGCCCACAGAAGGCAAAGGGTGGTTATAGATGGTTTGTATTCTGCATGGGATATAGTGACCAGTTGTGATCCGCGGAGATCTGTTTTGGGATCTCTCCTTATTGCGATTTTTGTAAATGACCTGGAAGAGGAAGTAGAGGGGTGTGTTAGTACGTTTACTAATGACACAACAATTGGCAGTGTTGTGGCTAGTCTGGAGGGTGGTCAGAAATTACAGCGGGACATCGATATGGTGCAGAGCTGGGCTGAGAAGAGGTTGATGGAGTTCAACCCAGGTATATATAAAGCGGTTCATTTCGGTACATCAAATTTGAGTACATAATATAATATTAATGATAAGACTCTTGGCAGTGTGGAATATCAGCGAGAAATTGGGATCCTTATCCATCCATAAGATTTTTAAAGGTGCTGCGCAGAAAGTCAATGTTAAGAAAGCGTATGGTCTGTGAGCTTTCATCAACCCTAGAATTGAGATCGAGAACGTGGATGTACCGTTAAGGTTAAATAGGAACTTAGGTAGACCCCATTTCTTTTCATTTCACGCAGGAAGAATGTGGATCAATTAGAGTTCAAAGGAGATTCGTAAGGATATTGCCTGGATGGAAGCGTATTCCTGATGAAATATGTTGAGTGAACACGACCTGTTCTCCTTGGACCGACGGTTGATGAGAGAGATCTATTCCATGATGAAAGGTATTCATCGTGTGGATGGCCAGAGGCTTTGTCCGTGGTGTGAAATGGCTAACACTAGGGGGCGTACTTCTAAGGTGTTTGGCAGTAGGTCTGGGGGCGGGGTGTGGGAGGATGTCAGGGTTAAGTTTATTCACACAGAGTTTGGTAGGTCCGTGAAATAGACTGCGGGCACAGTTATGGAGGCGGAATAATTAGGGACTTTTAAGGATCTTTTCGATAGGTAAGTAGAGTTTAGATAAAAAAATGACGGGTATGCGGTAGGGAATTTTAGGCAGATTCCAGAACAGGTTACATGGATGGTACAACATTGTGGGCCGAATGGTCTTTAATATTCCGTAGATTTCTATGTGATATATTCTATGTTGGACACCGTTTTCATTATCCCACGATTGCATCGTTACAGCGGGGCCTGTGGCGACGGAGAGAAGAATTGGTGTTGCATCGCCTCCGGCTCGAGTACTCCGGTCCCCGCAACGAAAGCCGTGAATTCTTACTCCGGCTTTTTAGGTGAATCAAGTACTTCCAGAGGCGGCCGATCAGAGATGCTCAGAGTTTTCCAGACGTGGTCTCAACAACATAGAATGGTACAGCAGGAAATCAGGCCCTGCTGCTCAATGTGCTTTTCTGAACCTAGGGACATGCTCATTGTATGCCTTGTCAAATCAATCCTTTCAACCTG
>NW_026781562.1:0-232500 GCF_030144855.1 Hypanus sabinus | reverse complement strand
GAGGAAAACAGGGTAAGGGTAAGGGGCAGAGCGGATGGGTTAATGTGAGTCAGAGAAGGAAATGGGTTAGAAAGAGCGCGTTATCATTTGATTCAAGTCGGACCCACTGCCTGTTGACAGAAAATCTGGATCTGGTCAGAAATCCCTGGGCATAAATGTGCAGAATTCTCACAGATGAAGCGCTGACGAAACTCAGTGCAAATCTCAAACTCGCCGAACCATTCACATGTACCGCATTCGAAGCCTCCAGCTTTCATCTGGTACACGACATTCGTGGCCATTTTCCTATCAGGGAGGGGTAAAGAATTTCAATGCACCTCCACCTGGCAGCTGTGTGTCAATCCCCTACATCCCAGACGCCCTCCCTCACCATTGGCCTGTGGCACCCCAAAATCTCCCACATCCCCCCTTACAGTACCCGGAATACTCAAACTGACCCACTCTCTCTCTCTCTCTGCAGCCCTGCGTCAGACCCCAAAGTAATCCCTTCCCTCACTATCTCCCCACAGATCGGTTTCAGTGACCAGAATAATAACAGTACCCAACATTCTCCTCACAGCTCCGTGTCAGTCCCCAAAATATTCCTATAGCGCCAGTGTCCCCCAAAGCCCCATGTCAGTCCTCAAAATGTTCCCACGTCTTTAATGTCTCCCCACAGAACTGTGTTATCTGTCTAAGTACTCACACTCACCACTTCCACCCCACCGATCAGTGTCAGTCCAAGGTACACCCACTGGCTGACTCTCTCCCCACAGCACCCGAAGTCCCCGAAATAATCCCATTGCTCAACCCTCTTCTTAGAGACCTGTGTCAATCATCAAAACATCCCCCAAGTCCCATGCACTCCACGGACGTGTCTCCGTGCCCAGAGTACTCCCACTGAACCATTCTCTCCCCACAGATCTGTGTCTGAACCCAAAGTACACCCCAACATACTGCCACTCCTTCACACTCTCAAACAACGTTGGTCAGTTCCCAAAAGAGCACCATAGTCCCCAAACGTTCCCGCAGCCTGTGCCAGATCGCAAACTAAACCTACCGCCCACTCGACTCTCGCAACCTGTATCAATCTCACGACTCATTTTATTCTCAGGAACATGCAAGAGCCCAAATCTCACCCATCTTTGCATTTTCCAATCCAGAATGCACTGCCTTGGTCCTGGACAAATTTGTTAACAAAATTCTGTGAAATTAAAGTAGTATCATGAATGATTGAATTTCAGGTGTGTCACTTTATGTCTGACCCAGGGAGAGTGTGAAGGGCTAGTGCAGAAGGAGTTATATCTGTATCTCACTCCAGGAGAATGAGATGGCAAGATGCATGAAGCCTTACTCAGTGTCTGACCCCGGGTGTCTGTGATGGGACGGTGTGGAGGGAGCTTCACTCTGTGTCTGACCCCGGGAGTGTGTGATGGGACTGTATGGAGGGAGATTCATTCTGTGTCTGACCACGGGAGTGTGTGATGGGACAGTGAGGAGGTAGATTCACTCTGTGCCTGACCACGGGAGTGTGTGATGGGACGGTGTGGCGGGAGATTCACTCTGTGTCTGACCCCGGGACTGTGTGGTAGGACGATGTGGAGGGAGATTCACACTGCCTGACCCCGGGAGTGTGTGATGGGACGGTGTGGAGTGAGCTTCACTCTGTGCATGATCCCGGGAGTAGTGTGTGATGGGAGACTGTGAAACAAGATTCACTCTGGTGTATATAAACATATATACACACACACACACACACACACAAACACACACACACACACACACACACACACACACACACACACACACACACACACACACACACACACACACACATATATATATATATATCTATATATATACCTTCCGTCGATCAGAAACATACCTCTTCCTGTGTTGAATTTATTTCCAGAAGAATTGATTTTGAGTTACAACAATGCTGCTTCGCCTCACCGTAGAGAATTGCAAACGGGGATAGAAAATAAAGCCGGTCTTCATTTCTGATCCAGTCCTTGGAACAAGCATGGTCTGGAATTCAGAAACAAGCAGCAGTGATTCTCCCTCCGTCCGTCCCGGAGTCAGGCATTGAATCGGTATCCCTCCACACTAACCCATCACACACTCACCGGTTCAGAGACAGAGTGAAGCTTCTCCACACCGTCCCATCACACACTCCCGGGGTCAGACACAGAGTGAATCTGTCTCCGCATCACCCATCACACACTCCCGGGGTCAGACACAGAGTGAATCTCCCTCCACACCGTCCCATCACACACTCCCGGAGTTAGACACAGAGTGAATCTGTCTCCGCGTGGACCCATCACGCTCTCCCAGGGTCAGATACAGAGTGAATCTCCCGCCGCACCGTCCCATCACGCACTCCCGGAGTCAGACACAGAGTGAATCTCCCTCCACCTCGTCCCATCACAGACACCCGGGGTCAGACACAGGGTGAATCTTCCTCCACGCAGCCCCATCATACGCTCCCGCGATCAGGTAGTTTCCTCCACACCGTCCAATCTCACACTCCAGGGGTCAGAAACGTAGTGATCCTCCATCCAAAAGGTCCCATCACGCACTCCTGTGGTCAAACACAGAGTGAATCTTCCTCCTCCCTGTCCCTTCGCACACTCCCGGGGTCAGACACAAATAAAAGTTCATTGTACAGCATCCGAAAACACGACCCTGGTGTCAGAGAGGGAGTGAATCTCCCACTGCACCGTCAGACCTCACAGTGCCGTGGTTAGACAGAGATTGAGGCTACCTCCCCACCGTCCCGGCACACACTGCCGAGGTGAAGTACAGAGTGAAGCTTTCTCCAAACTCTCCCATCGCACATTCTCTGGGTCAGACACAGAGTGAACCTCCTTCCACACTGTCCCGTAGCTCTGGGGTCAACTCGGTCTGAAGCTTTCACTCCACCGCACTATCACACCCTCCTTTGGTCAATCATGGAGTGAAGCTCCCTGCACACTCTCCCATCACAAGTACTGCGGACAAACCCAGAGTGAACCACCCTCTACACTACCTCTATACACCCTCCCGTGATCAGATAGGAAATGAGGCAATACTCCCGTGGTCAGTCAGAGTATAATGCGCCTTCTAGCCAGTGACGTCACACAGTACAGGGGTCGGAGAACGAGGGAAGCTCCCTCCGCACCGTCCAATCAAACAACGCTGGTTTCAGATATGGGGCGGCATTCCGTCCAAGCACGCGTCACCGTTACTGGTGTAAGACACAATCATGACCACGGCACATCCCATCCCAAAAGCACTCACCCCCCACCGCCCAGCCAGACCTTCCCATCACACGCACGCACTGTCAAACACAGAGTCCCATCACAAACACACGGGGTGAGGGGGTGAGACACAAACTTAAACTCCCTGCACACAGTCCGATCACACACTCACAATCAGACGGAGAATGAATCTCTCTCTCCATGGCCCCATCACACACTCCACCGGTCAGACAGAAGGAGAAGCTGCCACCAAATGGTCCCATCGCACACACCCTAGTCTAACACAGCGTGAATCTTCTTCCTCCCATCTTATCACACAATTCTTGGTGTGTCAGACAGTGAAGCTCCCTCTGAACCGTTCAATCACACCTCACAGTGTTCACACACAAGGCGAAGTTCCGTCCACATTCTCCAATGGCGCACTCCACAACATCGAATCACACAATCCATTGTCACACAGAATAAACGTCTCTCAATAACGTCCCATCACACACTCCCGATATCAGACACAGACTGAAGCTGTCTCTCCACGAATCCATCACACACTCCGGGATTCAGATTGAAACTCTCTTTCCAAGGTGCCATGACACACTTCAGGGGTCAGACATGTGGTGAATCTCTCTGTGCACTGTCCCATCACACAATCCCGCTGTCAGACACAGAGTGAAGCTGGATCCACACAGTAGTGAAGATGCAACTTCTTCCACGCAGCCCCATCACACATCACTGGGTCAAACACAGAGTGACGCATCGTCTCTCCATGCCTGCCCTGTGATGAGGAGAGGGTGAAAGAGGGGGATGATGCCTCACCTCTTCTGCTGGTCAACAATTCACAGATTTGAGCCTTGGTTTCGTTGACAGATCTGTACTTCGTTTCCATCTCAGTGAACTGCTGACGGAGATCGCTGTGCATTCGTTTAAAAGACGGACAAATCTGTGATACTGAGAGAGATGGTGAAGGATGTTTAGCGTTTACAGAGAAACGGGAGTCAGCGTCACGCTACCGAACGGGTCACAGAGAGTGTTGAGTCAGTGTCACGGTGAAGCGTGTCACAGTGAAGGATGTGCCGGTGTCACGGTGAGAGGCGTCATCGGAAACCTGAGGGGCGTCTCTGTGTATCTCTGAGGGGTTATCAATGCCCTGGTGAAGGTTTTGTTGTTGTTACAATGTGGTCTGTGACAGTATCGTGGTGATGATCAATTCACAGTCTCAGCGTGGGGCATGCTCGTGTTGCTGTGATGGAGGTGTCTCTCGACATCACGGAGAGGGAAATGTCAAAGTGAGGAGTCTGTTCGTGTCACGGTGGATGGAGTATCTGTGTAACGTGTGGATGCTGCTCTCATTGAGAATGGTGTCTGTGTCACCGTGGGAGGCATGTCATGGCCACGGTGTGTGTTCGGTTGCCACGCTGAGGTGTGTGTCGGTATGATGGATAAAACTTTGTCGGCGCCGTTGTGAATTTAGATGTCGGTATCACAGTAAGGGTTTTGTCTGTGTCAGGGTTAGGTGTGGGTATTTGCTTCGGGGTGAGGGGTGTTACAGTGACGTGTAAGTCTTTGTCACGGTGCGGAGCTGGACGGGTCACGTTGAGGAGCCTGTAGGTGTCAGTGGTGTCTCAGTGTCACAGTGACGGGCGTTTCGGTGTTACTGTGAGGTGTGTTTCGGAGTCTCCTTGTGACAGGTTCTCTGGGGTCATACGGGTGGGATATCTCACATATCTTACATTCCAAGTTTGAGTTTAACTCTTGGACTGGTATTCGACATTGGCGTTGGTTCCTGTTGATCTCCTGATTTTCTGCCCAAAGGAGTTTGTAGTTTCGTTCAGGAGAGATCTGAGATGGTGAAGGATGTTTGGCGTTTATAGTGTGTCAGTGTCACGGTGAGGGTGTAACAGTGAGGTGTGTGCTGTTGGCACAGTGAGGGGCGTCGGCGCCACAGTGCGATACGTGTCTGGGACATGCTGAGGGGTATATTATGTTACCAGCGAGGTTTTTGTTGGTGACACGATGGGAGCTGCGTCAGTATCGCGGTGATAGTTGATTCCGTGTCACACCGAGTCGGTGTTTCAGTGAGAGACGTCTAGCTGTCATTGTGATAGGTGTTTCTGGTTCAATGTGAGAAATGCACCGGGTCATATCGCGGTGTTTCTCTATGTCACGGTGAGAGATATGTCGGAGTCACAGTGCGAGGTGTGACGGTGTTGCAAAGAGAGACTCGTCGGTGTCGTCGGTGTCGTGGTCATGCTGAGAGACCCGTCAGTACCACAGTGAGGGGTGTGTTGTTATCACCGTAAAGGGTTTTTCTGGGAAATGATGGGAATGTGTCGCTGTTACAGTGGACATTTTTATTCTCTGCGGTTTTGTCGTTCCGACCGGTGTGAAACTCACCATGAATCCTCCAGCAGATACCCGTGATAATGAGGGTCGCTGTTAAAACGAAGATTATCCATCTGCTTGAGTCTGATCTGTCACTCCTTGTGGATCGATCACTGCCCATTCCGTCTGCTGAAAAATCATTCCTTGTCTTTGCCAATCCATCGTCATAGTCCCTGATCCCTGCTGTTCCCACCCTCTGCGTTCAAATCACTCTGTTTCCTCATGCCGAGCAGTGACCAGAAATCACAGAACAGAGCAGACCATTCGGCCCGAAACTCGGCTATAACAATTATACATTCTATCTAAGCCGGTTTTACGACTTAGTTGCAATCCATGCAATCCCTGCACATACACGTGCCTACCAAAGAGCCAATTTAACGCCTATGTCGATTTGCCTCCACCTCCACCACCAACCCGGAAAGCACATTCCACTCATCGCACTCTCTGGGCAAACAAAACATTGCCGTTCACCTCTCCTGAAAAGATACTCCCTCTCCACTTCCACCGCGCTATTAGTAATTTCTCTCCGGGGATGGATGAGAAAGCTACCGGTTGCCTGGTCTATCTCTGTCTTGTTATCCGTCTGCTTGTTATATTATGCATCTGATAGTTATCTTTCTGTCTTGTACATTCCCTCTGTGTTTTGAGCCCTGCGTGACCGTAGGTTTTCAGTTTGGCATTCGGTGACATTTTCCCTCCCGAGTAATGTCACCCCACCTCCTTTAATTCCTTCCGTATGTAGACGGCTGAAAATAGGGATCCCAGAAATATTGGTCTGTCCGACATGTTCCTCCTGCAAGGACTCAATAATATCATCAAAATGTGTTAATTCATGCCCTGAGCTCACCCGCCTTTAAAAAAAAACTTACAGCATTGAAATGTACACAGCTCAGAACACCAGTATCATCGTTGACAAAGTTCCGCACGGAAGGTTAGTGAGGAAGTTTCAATTGTTAGATATTAATTTTGAAGTCGAACAATGGATTCAACAGTGACTGGATGGGAGGTGCCAGAGAGTAGTGGTGGATAACTGTTTGTCAGGTTGGAGGCCGGTGACTAGTGGTGTGCCTCAGGGATCTATACTGAGTCCAATGTTGTTTGTCATATACATTGATGATCTGTATGATGGGGTGGTAAATTAGATTAGTAAATCCGAAGATGATACGAAGATAGGTTGCGTTGTAGATAATGAAGTAGTTTTTCAAAGCTTGCAGAGAGATTTAGGCCAGATAGAAGAGTGGGCTGAAAGATGGCAGATGGAGTTTAATGCTGATAAGTATGAGCTGCTACATTTTGGTAGGAATAATCAAAATAGGACATACATGGTAAATGGTAGGGCATTGAAGAATGCAGTAGAACAGAGTGATCGAGGGAGAATAGTACATTGTTCCCCGAAAGTGGAATCTCATGTGGATAGGGTGGTGATGAAAGCTTTTGGTATGCTTCCCTTTATAAATCCGAGTATTGTGTATAGGAAACACGAGGAAATCCTCAGATGCTGCAAACTCAGGCAACAGACACAAAAGGCTGGTGGAACACAGCCGGCCTGGCAGAATCAATAGGAAGAAGCACTGTCATTTTTTCGGGCCGAGACCCCTTGTCCGGACTAACTGAAAGAAAAGATAGTAGGAGATTTCAAAATCGGAGGGGAGAGGGACGCGAAAACATAGGAGAAGTCCGGAAGGGGTTGCGTGAAGCAAGGAGTTGGAAAGGTGATTGGCTAAAAAAAGATACTGAACTGGGGAAGGGAAAGGAACAAGGCGCTGAAGTCCTAGGGAGAATGAAAAGGAGAGGGGAGCACCAGAGGGAGATGGAGAACAGGCAGTGATGGGCAGAGAGAGAACTAAAAGGGGAAGGGAGAAAATAAATAAATCAGGGATGGGGTAAGAGAGGAGGAGGGGCATTAAAGGAAGTTAGAGAAGTTTGAACAAGTTAGGTCTTTATTCTTTAGAACGTAGAAGGTTGAGGGGGGACTTGATGGAGGTATTTCAAATTATGAGGGGGAAGATGGAGTTGACGTGCATTGGCTTTTTTCATTGAGATGCCGGGCGATTCAAACAAGACAACACGAGTTGAGGGAGAGGGGGCAAAATTTCAGAGGTAACACAAAGGGGAATGTCTTTACTCTGAGAGTGCTGGCTGTGTGTAACGAGCTTCCAGTATAAGTGTTAGAGGCAGGCTCGATATTGTTATTAAAGTTAAACTTGGATAGGTATATGGACAGGAAAGGAATGAAGGGTTATGGGATGATCGCAGGTCAGTGGGATTAGGTGAGAGTAAGCGTTAAGCACGGTCTACAAAGGCCGAGATGGCCTGTTTCTGTGCTGTAATTTTTAGATGGTTATATATAATACAAAACATTGCATTTCTTCCTTCCTGATGACATTGCCCAGGAATTTTAGTTTCCTCTCATTTAATGTTCTCACTAAAGATCTTGCTATATGGGGACGTTGGAGTATTGTCTCATTAGTACCCCATCTCTATGTGATATTTTCAGCATTCTTCTAAGAAGCCACCTTCCTGTTGCTTCTAAGTTTCTTTTGAGTTCTGGTCTTACAGTCCACGTTTCGGAAGCACACAGCAAGGTTGACCAGAAGTAGTATTTCAGTAGCCTAAGCCTTGTTGTCATAGAAATCTGTCAGCAGGTAAAATGGGTTTCATTTTTTGGAAGTTGGTTTTGGCAATGACAATTCTTATTTTTATTTCTACTCTACATCCAGCATCTTGTGACGTAAAGCTGCCAAGGTAATTAAAGCTCCAGAAAACATGTTGTCCAAATCCACACATTCCAGATCCTTTCTGTACCCAACAAATATGGCCTTGCTCCATTTCCGAATCTCAACCCAACGACTGCCCTATACTTTTCTATAATAACCTGGAGACAAATGACTTTATGATCACTCGATACAAAGTCTGCTCCTGCACAAAGCGCTGACACCTGCCGTCTCATTCCGCAGTAGATTATAAAGTAGTGTTTTCTCTCACTGGGACTGATCAAGGAATCATCCCTGAATATTTTTGTTAAACTCTATCCCACTGGTCCTTGAGCAGTAGGCGACTCAGTCAATACGTGGAAAGCCGAAATCACCTGCTATAACAATTTTATATTTACTGCAGCAGTCTGCGATCTTTCTGCAGGTTTCTTCCTCCTAATCCAGCAGACTGTTTGCTGGTCTATAATGTAGCCCCATAACATGACCACGCATTTCTTATTCCTCATTTCCACCGATAAAGTCTCACTTAGACGAGCTGCCTTGTATGTTGTGCCTGCGCTCTGCGGTGAGATTTTCTCAGTCCTGTAATGTCACCAATCTTTCTGAAATTCTTCCGCTTTCTCACGCCTAAAAATAGGGAACCCCGAAATATCGTGCTGTCCTGCTTGTTCCTCCTACAACCAATTCTCAATAATGGTCACAATATCATAATCGAATGTGTTCATCCATGCCCTCAGCTGGGACGGGTAGTTATCCTGTCCTTTAATTTAACAGATAAATCCCTGACTTCACTTTGCAAAACCACCTTCCCATGTCGCTGGTACCGTTATGGACCAGGACATACTATTGTTCACTCACCCACTTCAGGAACATATAGAAGGAATGGTGTTGGGAGAATAGAGGAAGGAAGGGGAGGAGATTGGAGGCTATAGAAAGGGTGTTCAGACTGCAGCCGTTGGAGCAGAACGTGTGAGTTGCCATTTTGTGGCACCCATCTCTATTTCGAGTCAGCTTGAACGCCGAAATCCACTGACCCGTGACTAGGAGTCACAGACAGAGCGAGAATCCCTCCATACAATCTCATCACACGCACCAGGAAACATGCACTGAGTAACGCTCCCTCAGCTACGATCCGTCACACACAGACCGGGGCCAGGCACAGAGTGAAGTTCTGTCCACACCTCGCGATCACACACTTCCAGGGTCACACAACCAGCGAAGCTGCCGAAATATTAAACCATTACTCTCCCGGAGTCAGACATCTGAGGTACCTCCCGCACCATCGCAGCACACTCTACTAGAATCAGAAAATGTACCAAACCCTCTCCCTTCTCCGGTCACCCCACTCACCAGTACCCAGCATTTCGGTTTCCCAGTAGTACGAATTGTGTGTGTCTCTCGGAGATTGTTTGTGTGTGAGAGTGGACTGTGTGCTGTCGAATGAGGAAGGAAGGGGAAGAGAGAGGCGGCCAGGGAAAGGGTGGTGAGTTCCTGATGCAAGTGATGTGGAACCACACGACCGGACTGTGTCTACAGAGCTGTGGTGAAGCTCAGATCCTGGTGATAGATACCCAATGGAACGGGGGAGTAGAAATACCAGACGTCATCGCTCCCCCATACTCTCCACTATTGCCTGTGACACAGAGTGGAAGGAGAGTGGAGGGACGGCGTAGATGGGGAGCGTTTCGCGGGTGGAGTGTATCACGGAGACGGGGGAAGTGCACCTGGGTATGTACGGGATTATGGAGAAGCCGAAGTGCGCAGGATAGGTTGTGGGTCAGGGAGACGCGATAGTTTGAGTGCGAGGGATGGGTGACGGAAACGGGAGTGGTGTACTGGAGTCGGAGTGACAGTGACGGGGAATAGTGGAGGAGAGAGACAGTTTGACGGATTCGGGAAGGGGCTTTGGAGAGGGAGGATGTTATGCATGCGGGGAGGAATGTTTTCGAGTGTTTTCGAGTTACAGTGCAGGTTCAGTTACTCCCACTGTGTCCTCGCTATCACACCATCGCCTTTCCGAATGACCCTGAGTTCATCCAGTTCATTTTCCCACTGCTTAACGCGGCGTGTTAGAAGCTGCAGCTGGATGCGTTTAAGACCCTATGGCAAAGGAGCAGAGGTCGGCCATTAGGCCCATCGACTCATTTTATTTTCATGAGTTGCTCCATTGTCCCATTTAGTTCCATTCCGCCGCCTTCTCACCATAAACGTTGATGTCCTTACTACACAGATACCTATCAATCTCTGAATTAAATACACCCAAGGACTTGGCCTCCACTGCCGCCTGTGGAAACAAATTAAACAGATCCACCACCTTCTGGCTAAAAAAAAAAAATCTTTGCATCTCTGTTCTGAATGGGCGCCATTCAATTCTCAAGTCATGCCCGCTCGTACTAGACTCGCCCACCGTGAGAAACCACTTTTTCACATCCACTCTCTCCATGTCTTTCAACTTTCAAATTGTGTCTATGAGTTTCCCCCCCGCCCTCCGGATTCTTCCAAACTCCAGTGAGCACACTCCAAGAGTGGTCAGACGTTTTCCATATGTTAACCCTCCCTTTCCGGGAATCATTCTAGTGCATCTCCTCTGAACCCTCTCCAACGTCAGCACATCCTTTCATATATAAGGGTCCCAATGCTGCTCACAGCCTCAACGTCACATCCCTGCACCTATATTGTTCTAGAAATGAATGCCAACATTGCATTCGCCTTCTTCACCACCGACTCAACCTCTTCTCTTTCTGAAATTTCACAGTGAACTCAGTCATGTTATGATGACTGCCTACGAACTGGGTGTGTCTCTCGGAGATGGTGTGTGTGTGTGTGTGTGTGTGTGTGTGTGTGTGTGTGTGTGTGTGTGTGTGTGTGTGTGTGTGTGTGTGTGTGTGTGTGTGTGTGTGTGTGTGTGTGTGTGTGTGTGTGTATGTGGGTGTGAGCGGATTGTGTGCTGCCAGAATTGGAAGGAAGGGGAGAAGAGAGGAGGCCAGGGCAAGGGTGTAGAGATTGCAATCACTGATGCATCTTGTGTGGAACTACTCGAACGGCATGTGCATACGGAGCCGTAGAGAGGATCAGATCATGTTTATGGATATCCAGTGGAATGAGGGAGGTGTAACTCTCCCTCATACACGCAACAATTGCCTGTGTCACAGAACGGGAGGAAAGACGACGACGTAGATGAGGAGCGTTTAGCGAGTGGAGTGTATCACGGAGACGGGGAGGGGCGTATGGCAACGTATGGGAGGATGAAGAAGGCGATGTGTGCAGGAGAGGGCATGGGTCACGGAGACGAAGCTGCCAATAGGCGAGGGATGAGTGCCGGAGACGGGAGTGGTGCACCAGAGACTGAGTGACGTAGGCTCAACTTTTTGCTTCCTGACTTTGTCAGAGGTCTTAACAACATCTGTCCTAACAACCACTCAACTATCTGCAATGGCATTCTTATTTTCATAAAGTTTTAGAGAGTTCTTACAACATTCGTTCATACCAGCACTACCCTCTTTTAATGGTAAACCTCACCGATGGGGTAATAGTTCCAATCCAGTTGAGGTGTAAAAATGAGGGAGTTGTTCATGGGATACGACATGAAGCAGCTGAGCAAGGTGATGGCGGTGGCCGCTGCCTCAAAGCAGGAGCCTCTGCTGCCCCCCAGTGTTCACGTGGCAGAAAACAAACTCTGTGGTGAACAATTGTGGATTACCGCAGCATTCAAAGTGCCCAGTGCCCTCAAGTTGCATAACTCTGTGTGTGTGTGTGTGTGTGTGTGTGTGTGTGTGTGTGTGTGTGTGTGTGTGTGTGTGTGTGTGTGTGTGTGTGTGTGTGTGTGTGTGTGTGAAGGTGTTTTATTGATATCCTCCACATGCTTGCTACGTTTCTATTGTATACATGTTATGTGTGTGTTATGCCATGTTGGACTGTTGGTAATCCAATTAACAGCCAGATCCTGGCTGTTTTCATGGGCATTCCCGTGTGCTGGAATTACAATTAAACTTAAATCGAATTTAATTGAAATGAAATGAAACCGTCTGGTCTGAGGAGTTCTCACCTTCCGTGGAAGAGAATCCAGGGATACACATACCTGAAGTTCTCATTCCAACCATAATGCTAAACTGAAATTTCTTTCTAAGTTTGACCACAAATGAACGTACATAAATTTGCAGAACCTACTCCCCCTTTTTTTCCTATATATTGGCGTCTGAAGCGTAGACAACATAGAAACATAGAAAATCTACAGCACAACAGAGATCCTTTGGCCCACAAATTTTGCCGAACATGTCCTTGCCTTAGAATTACCTAGGCTTTATCATTAGACCTCTATTTTTCTAAGCTCTACTTAGTCATCCACGAGTCTCTCAAAAGACCCTATCATTTCCGCCTCCACCGCCGCCGCCGGCAGCCATTCCACGCCGTCACAACTCTCTGTGCAAATAAACTTACCCTGAAATCACCTCTGTTCCTACTTACAAGCACCATAAAACAGTACCCTTTTGTGCTAGCCATCACAGCCCTGGGGAAAAAGTGTCCGACTATTGTTACGTACCCCGTACCTGGGTGTCTTACCAGCAAATATAGAAGTATCCGTTAAAGTCTGGTGGTACTATTTTCAGCAGTGTTTATTAGTAAAATATACAAGTCAATATCAAGGCAAATATACAGATAATACACGTTAGCAATACTAAACCTAAAATAACAATCAATGATAAACAAGCTCTATCGTTGTATAGGGGATAATGAATTATCATGAGAAAGTATAAAGTTCAGTTCAATTCATGCAGGCTCAGGTAGTTGCTGGTCGATGTGTTGTAGTTGTTGGAGAGAGAGAGAGAGCGAGAGAGAGAGAGAGGACGATCAAACAGTGACAGCTATTGTCTTCCAAACCTTCCTTTACTTTCTGGATCCGTCGTTTCGTTGTGGCCATTGAGGTATGACCCCTCTGTTCTTTAGCTAGACCGTTCTTCCGTGGTGGGCTCGTCACTCCGGCAAAGGTGGACACACACACAAGCCCCCACCGGCCTTGCTATAACCGCTGTGAGTGAAATTGACCGATCCGTTCGGTCCCCGATGCCCCACACTTTCTCGTGGGTTTCTGATGATCACTAGTGTGTCTCCTGCTGCGTCTGAGGGGGTGACACCCCAGACCTCACTTTTATCCCCACTCACGGGGTCTCAGGTGTCAATCAGTTTTGAATGGCTTAGCCCATCAAACCAGCCCACTCCGGCTGCCCACTGAGGAATTTTAATGAACAGAATAGTACCAAGTAAACAGCCCTCTCCGCAGCCATACGTCTTTCGGGAGTCATAACATGGTGGATAAACATAACTCTCTCTCAGGCTGTTATCGGTAACAGATGTCCTGGCATGTTTTCTTTTGTCTCTCCTACTCTCTCGTTAGCAGCGTGGTAACAGCAACAGTTTGTGATTCTCCCAGGGGAGGGGGACATTGACAACCTTGCACCCTTCTGCCCACCAGAGTTATTCATCCTTCGTAACACTATCCACTGATAAATGCCTCTCATTATCGTATACACGTCGACCTATTCATCTCTCTTCCTCGGTCGCTGCAAGGAGAAAAGGAATGCCTCATAAGGCATTCTCCCCAATCCTAGCTATATCCTTGTACTTTGGGGACCACATACCATTGAAAAATCTCGTTCTCATCCACAGTATCTCTTTTCTGTTCCACTAACAAGGAACACTCTATCGATACAGCTCGCCACATCTCAACCCATACCTGCTGAGCCACAGAACCACAGTCAGTGCCAGAGACCTGACCGTTGAGACTTTCCCCAGCTTCAGCATTTGCACCTCTGTCCTCCCATCCAGAAGTATCCAAAGGGTCTACCTGCTATTGAGCGGGTTGGTCACAAGGGGTCTCTGGATCTGCACTGTCTGTCACCCAGGTTCCTGTATCCTGCACGTTCGGTCTAAATACATCTCTATATATCTCTATCACCCCTATGCACACAGCGAGGAAGTTTCCTTGTTGCAGTACCGGGTCTATCAGTGTGTGGCTGTCACTATGAGGGGCGTGTTCTTATTACGACGAGGGTTGTGTCTGTGATACAAAAGCATTGTAGGGGGGTTTTCAGTGTTCCTTTGAAGATGGTGTCTCTGTGCGTCTTTTTCATGCCGTATGCCTTCTGTGAATTGGTCGTTCCCTCTTGTTATCGATAAATCGTCAAGTTCCTTTTCACAAACTAACTCCCTGCACTTTCCACCGGATGAGGTCAGATCACTCTGCTCTTTCTACAGAGCAGAGAAGGTAAATCACACAACAGAACAGACCCTTTGGTTCAAGAATTGTGATATCTCAATTCTGAATTTGTTCTCCCGACATCTGTCTCCTTCCATTCCTTGCACACCCACGTACCTATAGAAGAGCCAGTTAAAAGTCTGTATGGATTTACCTCCACCACCAGAGCTGCCAGAACTTTCCAATTACCCGCCAATCTCTGTGACGACAAAAACTTGCCAAATTCATCTCCTTTGAACCTACCCGCTCTTACCTCAATGCAGGTCTTCTAATATTAGACATTTCCATCCTACGGGTAAAAGATACAAGCTCTCTGGTCTACTTGCGTCCCGTATTGTTATAAACCTCAAAACTAAACTTAACTCGAGGTTGCATCTATCCTTTTCCATACTTATCCTGTATCTAATGGCATTACCAACACTAGATGCAAATTGTTCCCTGACACACACTTCTGACCCCTGGCGTGTCCTAATCGCTAGGATGAGATCAAGTATTGCACTCTCTCATTGGGAATAACTATCTCCTGATTAAGGTTCCTTCCTTAACTGATTAAGAAAACTATCCCAGTGGTCCTTTCACAGTCAGTACCAAGAATCTTAAACTCACCCGATGCCACAACCTGATGTCTCTTACAACAGACTCCGAACTCTCCACAGATTTGTTCCTCTAAATCCCCCGACTGTACGGTGGTCGATAATGTTGCCCCATGAACGAGTTCATACCCTTCTCATTCCTCAGTTCCACCTCTGAAGCCTCACCTTAGCTTAAATTATATAAACATTAGTACGACAAAAACAGCGGTAAACTGGAAGGCTGAGCTAACAGACTTGCCCCTCCTGAAAACAAATCTTACTAATGGCTAAACTCTCATGCTTTCAATCGTTGGCTCCGACCCTGAGCTCATCTGCTCTTCGTATAATACTTATTGCTTTGAAATGGACGTAGCTCAGAACATGAGATCCAGTAGGTTCAACGTTTTGCTCGCTGACTTTATCTGAGGTCTTGACAACATCTGTCCCAACAATGACTCAACTTTCTGTTCAATCATTCTGGTTATCATCCCCCTGCAACTCTGGCTTAAACAACACATCGACCCCTTTCTTAATGGCAAACCTTCCCGCTGGGATATTAGTTCCACTCCGGTTCAGGTGTAAACTGAGAGAGTTGCCAGATGGCGGAGAAAATGAAGGAGCTGCACAACGAGGGGCGGTGTGGCGCGATCTCCAGGCAGGAGTCTGTGCTGTCTCCCAGTGTTCATTCGGCAGAACACAAGAGCAGTTGTTGTAGTTTCTAGATTTCGGTGGCTTTTACACTGCCTAGGACCTCAAGCTGATTATATATACATGTGCTCGTGCGCGCGCGTGCGTGTATGCGCCTGTACATAAAGCGTGAATATATCTCACTGATACCCTACATATGCTTGCTAACTTGCTATTTTATACATATTACGTGAGCTTGGTGTATCGTGTGACAGTTGGTGTTGTGTTTTTGAAGCTTGGCCCTGGCGGTCATATGTGATGGAATTGCAAATAAACTTGAAATGAATTGAATTGAAATGAAATAAACCGCTCGGTTTGCAGAGGTCGCAGCTTCCGAGCAGGAGCGCCCAGTGATACAGATATCTCAAGACCTCGTTCCAAATCCTAACATTTCAGTCACAGTTTAAACTGAATGTTCTTTCAAAGTTTGCAGAACCGGCTCCATTTTCCTGCCTATATACTGGTTAGTATATCGACCGCATACCATTGAGAAATCTCGTTCTCGTCCTCAGTACCTCTTTTCTGCTCACCTAACAAAGACTACCCTCAGGATAAAGCTCGCCAAATTTCACTCCTTTCCTTTCTGAGCCACAGAGCCATAGTCTCTGTCAGAGACCTGACCGGTGAGACTTTCCCCTGCTTGGTAATTTGCACCCCTCTCCTCCCATCCAGAAGCATCCAAAGTGGTCTACCTGTTATTGAACGGATTGGCCGCAAGGGGTGTCTGCACTGGCTCTGGTCTAAAGTGGTCTAACGCATCTTTCCGCACATCTACCCTCATCCCATCCGCCCACCACCCCACTCGGGATGAAGTTTTGTCCATACAAACGATCGGCCTGTTCACAGAGAATAGAGCAAAGGCTCAGAAACGAGAGATCAATATCCGTTTGAAGGGAGCTGGTTGGTGTAACACTGGACGTCACCTCTCCCCCTTCCTCGCCATACTTCTATATAAACAGTGAGAGGGGGACGTGTAAAGGAGGAAGACGGTTAATGGAAGCGGGGTGGACCTGCAGGGGATCAAGCAGATCAGGGAGACGTGGAGGTGTTGGAGAAGGAGGAGATGACGAAGACGGCACGCAGCGCAGTGAACGGAGGGTTGCTAGAGTCAAGAAGTGTGGAAGAAGAATGCGGTGGCGGAAACGGAGAGGGCTGCAGAGGAAGTCGTGGCGGACGGTGACAAGGATGGTCGTCTGGGAAGGAGGGTTGACGAGAAACAGGAGGCCGAAATCTCAATGATCCAGAAACACCTTCTTCCCTTCCGCTGGCATTTTCTTGAACGTATGAGCACCACATCCACATTTTTTGCGGCATTTATTAGCTTGTTGCATTTGTCGGTAATTTTTACATATTAGCGCCCCACTGATCCTTCAAAAGAACAAATCTCAGGTGGTCTACGTCACAGATAATAAAACAGACCGTGAATCCGGTAGAGAAGATGCGATACTGGTGGACAGGATATTTGACACGCTGCCCTTCATCAGTCAGGGCACTGAGTACGGGAGTCGGAGGTCACGTTGCAGTTGCAAATGACGTCGGTCAGGCCGCACATGGAGTATGGAGTTTAGTTCTGCTTGCCTTGCTCTGAGAAAAATCTCAACGAACTGGAAAGATTACAGAGGGAGAATTCCGAAGTTTCTGCCAGGATTTTAGGAGCTGAGTTATGGTGCAGTCGGAAATTTTCAGGCTTTATTTTGTGACCATGTAGAGCTGTACAAAACTACAAGGGGCACGGATAAGGCGAATACATGCACTCTTATTCCACAGGACTGGGGTATCGAGAACATTGACGCGCATGATTGAGGTGAGAGTAGCTGAAGACAGAAGCGGGAGAGCGAGTTGAGTTCGATAAAAGGGAAAGAGAGGGACTGGGAGAGTGTGTAGAGGGGGAATAGAGAATCGAGAGAGAGACAGGGATAGAAGAGGAAGAGTTCGGGGAAAGGGAGGCGAGATGCGGGAGGGAGAAAATGCGGATGAAATGGAAGAGGCGGGAGTGGAGTGGGATGAGAGAGAGTGTTCAGAGGAACGAAGGTGAAGAGTGGGCGAGATGGTGGGTAAGATTGCGATAGAGCGAAAGATAATAAGGCAAGGGTGAGAGGCAGAGCTGATGATGTAATGTGAGTCGGTGAGATAAAGACGGTTTTGCCACTTGTTTAAGTCGACCCTATTGACTGTTGACAGAGATCCTGGATCTTTTCAGAAAGATCTGAGCACAGAAGCGCCGACTTCTCGCAGATGAAGCAACGCTTATCCTCACTGCAATGTTCAAAATGAGGGTACCATCCACATTCAATGCATTCGAAGACTCCAGCCTTCATTTGGAACACGATATTCGAGGCCACTCTCCTATCAAGAAGGGGTAAGCAATATCAGCGTACCTTCAGCAGGCAGCCGTGTGTTAGTCCCCAAAATCACTGACGCCCACTCTCGCCAACGACCTGCGGCACCCCAAAATTTCCCACAATCCCACTTTCCCAGCACAGCCCTGTGTCAGTATCCAGAATTTTCACAATGGTCCACTTTCTCCCTGCAGCCCTTTGTCAGTCCCCAAAATATTCCCACAGCGCCAGTCTCTCCCAAGGCCCCATGTCAGTCCTCAAAATGCTGCCACATCTTCAATCTCCCCACAGGCCTGTGTTTTCTGCCTAAGTACTCAGACTCACCACTCCCACCACACAGATCAGTGTCAGTCCAAACTACACTGCCTGACTCTCTCCCCACAGCCCCGTGCCGGAACCCAAAATAATCCCACTGCTCAACCCTCTTCTTAGAGACCTGTGTCAATCACCAAAACACCTCCCGCTTATCATGCTCTCCCCACGGTCGTGTCTCAGTCCCCAGAGTACTCCCACTGAACTATTCTCTCCCCTCAGATCTGTGTGTGTCCCCTATGTACACCCCTCCCTCATTCCCTCACCACAGACATGTGCTAGGCCCCAAAGTGTTCCCACTGCCTCACTCTCTCCCACAACCTGGGTCAGTTCCCAAAAGAGCTCTGCAGCTCCAGTCTCTCCCCACAGACCCATGTTAGTCCCCAAAATACGTGTACATCCCACTTTCACTCCAAGACCCCGCGCGAGTCCCCACGATAAACCCAATACCTAGCCTTCTCCCTAAAGATCTGTGTCAACCACCAAAACACTCCCACTTCGCACTCTCTTCCCACAGCCCATGTCAGTTCCCACATTAATTACACTGCACACATTCTACCAACAGACTTTGTCAATCCCCAAACAAAGCCAATTGCACACGCTCTCCATACGGCCCTTATCAGTCCGCAAACTAATATCAATGCCCACTCCTTCTAGCAAACAGCGTCAGTCCCCAAACTAATCTCACTGCCCACTCCCCTCTCGCAGACTGTGTCAGTCCCCAAACTAAACACATTGCCCACTCCCTTCACTCAGCCTGCACCGATCCCCGACTCACTCTTTTCTCAGAAACTTGCAATACCCCAAATCTCACCCATAGTTGCATTTTCCAATCCAGTATGAACTGCCTTGGTCGCGGACAGATTTCTCAACAAAATTCTGTGAAAATAAATTACTATCATTAAAGTTTGAATTTAAGGAGCGTCACGTTACGTCTGACAAAGGGAGAGCGCGAAGGGACGGTGTGGAAGGAACTCTGTATCTCACACCAGTAGAATGTGATGGCAAGATGCAGGGAGCCTCACTCTGTGTCTGAACCGGGGAGTGTGTAATGCGACGGTGTGGAGGGAGATTCACTCTGTGCCTGACCCCGGGAGTGTGTGATGGGACGGTGTGGTGGGAGATCACTCTGTGTCTGACACCGGGAGTGTGTGATGAGACGGTATGGAAGGGAGATCACTCTGTGTCTGACCACGGGAGTGTGTGATGGGACGGTGTGGTGGGAGATCACTCTGTGTCTGACACCGGGAGTGTGTGATGAGATTGTATGGAAGGGAGACCACTCTGTGTCTGACCACGGGAGTGTGTGATGGGACGTACTGGAGAGAGACTCACTCTGTGTCTGAACCGGGGAGTGTGTGATGCGACGGTGTGGAGTGAGCTTCACTTTGTGTCTGATCAAGGGAGTGTGAGTTGGGACGGTGATGCTGGAGCCTAACTCTGACTCTGAGCCCCGGAGTGTGTGAGGAGACCGTATGGAGGGAGCTCTGTCTCTCTCTCTCTATCTATCTATCTATCTATCTATCTATCTATCTATCTATCTATCTATCTATCTATCTATCTATCTATCTATCTATCTATCTATCTATCTATCTATCTATCTATCTATCTATCAATATATATACATATATATATACTTCTCTTCATTTCATCTGACAAATACCTCTTCCTGGCTTGAACTGATTTCAAGTAGATTCGATTTAGAGTTGCAGCAATGCAGATCGGCCTCAGTGTAGGATCTTTCAAACGTGGATATGTAATAAAGCCGGTCTTCATTTCTTTTTTTTTAAACTTTTTTTATTGCATTTTTAAATGGTTACAAAGTAAAGTATGAAAAAACAATGTATGTAACCCTTACCCCCTCCCCTTAACCCCTCCCCCCTAACTGCCCTATAGAAAAAAAAGAGAAAGAAAGAAAAAAAAAGAAAGAAAGACAGAATGCCTGGTTGTTGGAAGATCTCCACATGCTCCATGGAATTCGTAATAAATTTAATATGTATATTTATTTCTTTCCCCTAATAAGCAATTGTTTCATCTTCAGAGCATCTATATATTTAATCCTGTCTTTTGTAAATAAGGGCTCCAAATTTTCAGAAATGTTTCATATTTATCTCTTAAATTATAAGTATTTTTTTTCTAATGGAATACAACCATAGATTTCTTTCTTCCAAGAGTCTATACTTAAATGTGTATCCGATTTCCAAGTAACTGCAATAGCTTTTTTGGCTACTGCCAGTGCAATTTTTATAAATTCTTTCTGATACTTATTTAGTTTGAGTTTCGGTTTTATCCCTTCAATATCACCTAGTAAAAATAATATTGGATTATGAGGAAATTGTGTTCCTGTAATTTGTTCCAGTAAAAGTCTTAAATTTGTCCAAAAAGGTTGAATTTTAGAGCAAGACCATGTCGAATGTAAAAAAGTACCAGTTTCCTGGTTACATCGGAAACACTGATCCGATAAATTTGGATTTATTTATTTTTTTTTTTGTGGTGTAATATATAATTGATGTAGAAAATTATACTGCGCTAATCTTAACCGAAGATTTATTGTATTTGTCATACTATCAAGACACAGTCTTGACCAATTTGTTTTTTCAATTTTAATATTCAAATCACTTTCCCATTTTTGTCTTGACTTATGGACTCCTTGTTTATATACCTGTCTTTGAATCAAATTATACATACAAGATATAATTTTTTTATTATTTCCTTTTTGAATTAAAATTTCTATTTCATTAGATTTCGGCAATAACATTGTTTGACCTAATTTTTCTCTTAAATAAGCCCTTAATTGAAGTAACAAAATGAAATGTTATTTGATATTTTATATTTATTCTTTAATTGATCAAATGACATTAATATACCTCCTTCAAAACAATTCCCTATATATCTAATCCCATTTTGAATCCAATTATATAAAAGTTGATTGTCCATTGTGAAAGGAATAAGTCTATTTTGAATTAAAGATCTCTTTGCTAATAAAGATTTTTTTGTCTCATCATCAACATTTATATTATTCCATAAATCAATCAAATGTTTTAATATAGGAGATTCTTTCTTTTCCCGTATCCATTTAGATTCCCATTTGTATATAAAATCTTCTGGTACGTTTTCTCCTATTTTATCTAATTCTATTCTAATCCATGCCGGTTTATCTTTCTCGAAAAAAGATGCAATAAATCTAAGTTGATTTGCTTTATAATAATTCCTAAAATTTGGAAGTTGTAATCCTCCTAGATCAAATTTCCATGTCAATTTTTCCAACGATATTCTTGACATCTTTCCTTTCCAGAGGAATTTCCTCACATATTTGTTTAACTCTTGAAAAAAATTCTGGGGTAATTGTATTGGTAATGATTGAAATAAATATTGTAATCTAGGGAATATATTCATTTTTATAGTATTTACTCTACCTACTAATGTTATTGGTAATGCCATCCATTTTTCAAGATATTCCTGAATTTTTTTCAAAAGTGGTAAATAATTTAATTTGTATAAGTTTTTTATATCATTATCAACTCTTATACCTAAATATTTTATACCATTTGCTGGCCATCTAAATTGAGTTATTAATCGACATTGATTATAATCTCCTTTAGTAAGAGGTAAAATTTCACTTTTATCCCAATTTTATTTTATAACCCGATATTTTCCCATATTCTTCTAGTCTATAAGATAATTTGCGTAGTGAATGTAATGGATCTGTTAAATAAAGTAGAACATCATCAGCAAATAAGTTAATCTTGTATTCTTCCTGATTAACCCTGAAACCCTTAATATCTGGGTCCATTCTAATTAATTCAGCTAGTGGTTCTATTGCCAACACAAATAAATCAGGTGATAGTGGGCAACCTTGCCTAGTTGATCTTGTTAACTGAAATGATGTTGAAATTTGACCATTTGTCACTACCTTAGCTTTGGGATTAGTATTTAAGGTTTTAATCCATTTTATAAATGATGTTCCTAGTCCATATTTTTCCAGTACCCTAAATAAAAAATCCCATTCCAATCTATCAAATGCTTTTTCTACATCTAAAGCAACTGCCACACTCATTTCCTCCCTCTTTTGTGCTAGATGGATTATACTAAATAACCGAGTTACATTATCTGCCGATTGTCTATTTTTGATAAATCCTGTTTGATCCATATGCACTAATTTTGGTAAGCATTTAGATAATCTATCAGATAAGATATTTGCTGTTATTTTATAATCGGTGTTTAATAAATAAATAGGTCTATATGATGTTGGTTTTAAAAGGTCTCTATCTTTTTTTGGCAATACTATTAAAATAGCTGTTGAAAAAGATTCTGGAAGTTTATGCGTTCTTTCCGCTTGATATATTAACTCCATAAAAGGAGGAATTAATAAATCTTTAAACTTTTTTTATAAAATTCAGGTGGAAAACCATCTTCTCCTGGAGATTTATTACTTTGAAGTGATCCCAAAGCTTCTTCAACTTCCTTCAATGTAAAAGGCATACCTAATCCCTTCTGTTCTTCTGTATTTAATTTTGGAAGAGTTATTTGTGATAAAAATTCTTCTATCTTAACGTCATCATTCTTTGATTCTGATTTATACAACTCAGAATAAAAATTCTTAAAAGCCTCATTAATTTCTAGAGGTTTATAAGTAATTTCATTCACTTTTGTTCGAATTGCATTTATTGTTTTAGAAATCTGATCTGTTTTTAACTGCCATGCAAGAAATTCACCTAGTTCATAATATCTCTGTTTAGTTCTCATAATTGCTTTTTCTGTTCAATATGTCTGGAGTGTATTATGTTTTGACTTCTTATTAATAAGTTGCCTTCGTTTTTCTTCTGTCATATTTCTTTGAGATTCTTTTTCTAATTTTATAAACTCTTTTTCCAATTGATCTATTTCTATCATATATTCCTTCTTAATTTTAGAAGTATAACTTATTATCTGGCCTCTCAAATATGCTATCATTGTTTCCCACAATATAAATTTATCATCAACTGAATGTAAATTTGTAGCTAAAAAGAACTGAATCTGCTTTCTCATAAAATCACAAAAATCTTGACGTTTTAGTAGAATTGAATTAAATCTCCATCTATAAATTGATTCCTCTTTATCTATCATTATCATTGTCATTATTAAAGGAGAGTGATCAGACAATATTCTTGCTTTATATTCCACATTTTTCACTCTATCTTGAGTATTTGTTGATAATAGGAAAAAATCTATCCTTGAATATGTTTTATGTCTATTTGAATAAAATGAATAATCCCTTTCTTTTGGATTGATTCTTCTCCATATAGCAATCAAATTTAAATCTTTCATCAATGATAGAGTTAAGTTTGCTACTTTTGATTTTGTAATAGCCTTTATTGATGTATCTAAAACTGGATCTAAACAAAATATTAAAATCTCCACCTATTAAAATTTTATCATGTGCGTTAGCCAAATTCAAAAAGACCTCCTATATAAATTTTACATCATTTTCATTTGGTGCATAAATATTCATAAGAGTCCATAGTTCTGAAAAAAATTGACAATGTATAATTAAATATCTTCCGGCCGAATCAATTAATATATTTTGTATTTTAATTGGTAATTTTTTATTAACCAAAATTGCAACTCCTCTTGCCTTTGAGTTAAGTGAAACTGCAATAACATTTCCAACCCAGTCTCTTTTTAATTTCTGATGTTCTATATCCATTAAATGAGTTTCTTGTAAGAAAGCTATATCTATTTTCATTTTTTTATTATATGTTAAAATTCTTTTTCTTTTTATTGGTCCATTAAGCCCACTAACATTAAAACTTAAAAAAATCAATAAATTAGTCATTATTTTTATTTATGTCACTCCAATCTATAATAATACCTAATCTTTCAACTTTCATTGCATCCTGGGAAATCTTTTTAGAAGTCACCATGTTGCTATGTGTGTCCCCACCAATCATCCAGGCAAAACAATAGAAGAAAAATAGAAAATAAAGAAAAAAACAAAATACCCCCTTACTAATGTTGTGAAAGAAAAAAAACACAACATTACCCCCCTCTATTGTACGGGTCATGGCAATCGCCGTGATTACACACGTGAATCCCGTAGTAACCGATTCAAAGCTCCGCAGCCCCCCCCAACATATAAAGTATATATAAAAAACATACTATTCTCAATTAATATTTCTAAAATTTTACTTTTCTCTCTTATATCGTCCTTAAATGTCCATCAGTTCCATTTGCTTTCTCTGTCTTCGTCTTTAACCATTACATTTAGAAATCGCTACGTTTAATTAACGAAGAGATGGAAGTTTTTGTGCAAACACCTCCGCATCTTGATAATCAGAAAAAAATCTTTTTCCTTCCTCCAAAAAATTTATCAGTGTTGCTGGGTGACGCATTAAAAACTTATAACCTTTTTCACATAAAACATTTTTAGCTGGATTAAATTCTTTCTTTCTCTTCAAAAGGTTATAATGTAGCGGTGTGCTACAAGCAGCGCTAAAATTACGACACGGAGTCGGTAACTGAAGTCGAAGGAAAAACTTTATTCGAAAACTTCAGCCTCACTTTTAAGCCTCTGTCAACCGGCCCCCCATGGCGAAGAGGCTCCAAAGCTCTGTGCTCGCAAACCCCCGTAGGCTATCTAATTGTGAGTCGGTTCGCATACGCTAGGAAATGAGCCGCCACATAACCCCCCCCCCAGAACCGGCGATACACCCCCCAATGTCCACAGCCTGGGCCAGAACCTGCTTGGGAGGTCGGCCTCTGCGCCGAGGCGCCGGAAACTCGGCCGGTTGCGCCAGGTCCACATGGGCCGGCTTGAGGCGGTCCACCGTGAAAACCTCCTCCTTCCCCCCAACGTCCAGCCCCTCGTATGGCCGCTGCAGCGGCGGCCGATGCCCGCCCCTTCGTACAAACACAAACTTACAGTTCCGCAGGTCTTTGGGTACGCAGGTCGGGTGCCGCCCATGCTGTGAAGTGGGTATGGGGGCCAGGTTACCGAGCTTCTCGCGAAGTCTGCCCAGGACTGCTGCGGGAGCTTCCTTTTGCCCCCTTGGGGCTGGTAGGAACTCCCCGGGGACGGCCAGGGGCGCGCCGTATACCAACTCGGCCGACGAGGCGTGCAGGTCGTCCTTGGGCGCTGTGCGAATGCCGAGTAGGACCCAGGGAAGCTCGTCCGCCCAGTTGGCTCCTCGCAGGCGGGCCATGAGGGCCGACTTCAGGTGACGGTGGAAACGCTCCACTAGCCCGTTCGACTGTGGGTGGTAGGCAGTGGTGTGGTGCAGCTGAGTCCCCAAAAGGCTGGCCATAGCTGACCACAGGCTGGAGGTGAACTGGGCGCCTCTGTCGGAGGTAATGTGGGCTGGTACACCAAAGCGGGATATCCAGGTGGCGAGCAGGGCTCGGGCGCAAGATTCGGAGGTGGTGTCGGTGAGCGGGACCGCCTCTGGCCATCTTGTGAACCGGTCCACGATAGTCAGGAGGTAACGCGCTCCGCGCGACACTGGCAGGGGGCCCACGATATCCACATGAATGTGGTCGAAACGCCGGTGGGCGGGATGGAACTGCTGCGGTGGGGCTTTGGTGTGCCGCTGCACCTTGGCCGTCTGGCAGTGCATGCACGTTCTGGCCCATTCACTGACCTGTTTGCGGAGTCCGTGCCAAACGAACCTGCTGGAAACCATCCGGACAGTTGTCCGGATGGAGGGATGCGCCAAGTTATGAATGGAGTCGAAAACACGTCGCCGCCAGGCTGCGGGGACGACCGGACGGGGCCGGCCGGTGGCGACGTCACAGAGTAGGGTCCTCTCACCTGGGCCCACGGGGAAGTCCTGGAGCTGCAAACCAGAGACTGCAGTCCTGTAACTCGGAATCTCCTCATCTACCTGCTGTGCCTCTGCCAGTGCCTCAAAGTCTACCCCTTGGGAAAGGGCATGAACGGTAGGGCGAGAGAGCGCATCCGCCACGACATTGTCCTTACCCGAGACGTGCCGGACATCCGTTGTGTATTCAGAGATGTAGGACAGGTGGCGTTGCTGGCGGGATGACCAGGGGTCGGATGCTTTCTTAAACGCAAAGGTAAGCGGTTTGTGGTCCGTGAACGCGGTGAAGGGCCGGCCTTCTAGGAAGTACCTGAAATGCCGGATTGCCAGGTAGAGCGCCAACAGTTCCCGGTCAAAAGCACTGTACTTGAGCTCGGGTGGCCGCAGGTGTTTGCTGAAAAACGCCAGGGGTTGCCAGCGACCTGCGATGAGTTGCTCCAGCACCCCACCGACTGCCGTGTTTGATGCGTCCACTGTGAGGGCGGTAGGGGTGTCCATTCTGGGATGTACTAGCATTGCGGCGTCAGCCAAAGCTTCCTTCGTTTGAACGAAAGCGGCGGCGGACTCCTCGTCCCAGGTAATGTTCTTGCTCGGACCCGACATCAGGGCGAACAGGGGGCGCATGATCCGGGCAGCTGAAGGGAGGAAGCGGCGGTAGAAATTGACCATACCTACGAATTCCTGAAGGCCTTTGATCGTGGTGGGTCGGGGGAAGTGGCGGACCGCATCTACCTTAGCGGGCAGAGGGGTCGCCCCGTCTTTAGTAATCCTGTGGCCCAGGAAGTTAATGGTATCAAGTCCGAACTGGCATTTGGCAGGGTTGATTGTAAGACCGTACTCACTCAGTCGGGCGCAGAGTTGACGGAGGTGGGACAGATGCTCCTGACGACTGCCGCTGGCTATGAGGATGTCATCCAAATAGATGAACGCGAAGTCCAGGTCCCGTCCCACCGCGTCCATTAACCGCTGGAACGTCTGTGCGGCATTCTTCAGGCCGAACGGCATGCGGAGGAACTCGAAGAGGCCAAACGGGGTGATGAGAGCCGTTTTGGGGACGTCGTCAGGATGCATCGGGATTTGATGGTACCCTCGGACAAGGTCGACCTTGGAGAAGATCCGGGCGCCGTGCAGGTTTGCCGCAAAGTCCTGAATGTGCGGCACAGGGTAGCGGTCCGGTGTGGTAGCCTCGTTCAGCCTGCGGTAGTCGCCGCACGGTCTCCAGCCCCCCGTCGCTTTGGGCACCATGTGCAGGGGGGAAGCCCAGGGGCTGTCGGACCGCCGGATGATCCCCAATTCCTCCATTCTCTGGAACTCCTCCTTCGCCAGTCGGAGCTTGTCCGGGGGAAGCCGCCGAGCACGGGCATGGAGGGGTGGTCCCTGTGTCGGGATGTGGTGCTGTACGCCGTGCCTGGGCATGGCTGCTGTGAACTGCGGTGCCAGAACCGATGGGAACTCCGCCAGGACCCTGGTGAAGTCGTTGTCGGACAGCGTGATGGAGCCGAGGTGAGGGGCTGGCAACTGGGCCGCGCCCAGGGAGAACGTCTGAAAGGTCTCGGCGTGTACCAGTCTCTTCCTGGGCAGGTCAACCAGCAGGCTGTGAGCTCGCAAAAAATCCGCACCCAGAAGCGGTTGGGCTACGGCGGCCAGTGTGAAGTCCCACGTGAACTGGCTGGGGCCGAACTGTAGCTGCACCTGACGGGTGCCATAGGTCCTTACTGTGCTGCCATTCACGGCCCTCAGGGGGGGACCCGGTGCCCTGCTGCGGGTGTCGTAACTCGTCGGAGGTAAAACGCTGACCTCAGCCCCAGTATCGACCAAAAAGCGGCGTCCCGACCTGCTATCCCACACATACAGGAGGCTATCCCGATGGCCAGCCGCCGTAGCCATCAGCGGCGGCTGGCCCTGGCGTTTCCCGGGAACTTGCAGGGCGGGCGGCAACGGCGGGCTTCTGCGCCCCACCGCTGGTGGTAGAAGCACCAGTGGTCATTGGGCCGGGGGTTAGTGGGCTCTGCGGCCGGGCCTGGACTGGTTTGCTGCCGGGAGCGTGGCTGGGAGATCTGTGCGATGGACGCCCCGCTCACCTTTTTGGCGTTCCACAGCAAGTCCGCCCGGGCTGCCACCTTCCGGGGGTCACTGAAATCCGCGTCGGACAGCAGCAGGCGTATGTCCTCGGGCAGCTGCTCCAGGAATGCCTGCTCAAACATGAGGCCTGTGTGTCCCTCGGCCAGAGACAACATCTCATTCATTAAAGCCGATGGAGGTCTGTCGCCCAAGCCGTCCAGGTGCAGTAAACGGGCAGCCCGCTCGCGCCGTGAGAGTCCGAAAGTCCTGAGGAGCAGGGCTTTGAATTCCGTGTACTTGCCGTCTGCCGGGGGCGACTGTACGAACTCCGCGACCTGGGCAGCTGTGTCCTGGTCGAGGGAGCCCACCACGTAGTAGTAGCGGGTGTCTTCTGAGGTGATCCGGCGAACGTGGAATTGGGCTTCGGCTTGCTGGAACCATAGGTCCGGGCGCTGTGTCCAGAAACCCGGCAGTTTCAACGAAACCGCATGAACAGAGGCGGCGTCGGTCATTTCTGGTCCAAAAATCGTTTGGACCGTCGGGGTCACCAATTGTAGCGGTGTGCTACAAGCAGCGCTAAAATTACGACACGGAGTCGGTAACTGCAGTCGAAGGAAAAACTTTATACGAAAACTTCAGCCTCACTTTTAAGCCTCTGTCAACCGGCCCCCCATGGCGAAGAGGCTCCAAAGCTCTGTGCTCGCAAACCCCCGTAGGCTATCTAATTGTGAGTCGGTTCGCATACGCTAGGAAATGAGCCGCCACAATAACTTATATCAGGATAAAAAAGAACTGGTTTCTCTGCTATCATCAACGGACCTTTTCTTCTTTTAGCACCCTGGGCAGCCGCCCTCAAAATCTTTTCTTTATCCTGGTATCTTAAACATCTTATCAAAATTGATCGCGGATTTTGATCATCTTGAGATCTTGGTCTTAAGGCTCTGTGCACCCTTTCAATTTCAATTAAAGTTTCTTCTCCCATTTCCAATTTCTCAGGAATCCATTTTTGAAAACAAATTATTGGGTCTTCTCCTTCGGTACCTTCTTTAAGTCCAACAATTTTAATATTGTTGCGTCTACTAAAATTTTCAAGCTTATCAATTTTTCCCACGAGTTGTTTTCTTTCTGATGTCCAGGCATCATTATCATCTTCCATCTTCTTCATTCTTCCATCTATTTCTTCCATTTTGACGTCCAAATCTGTAATTTTCTTTTCCATTTTTTCCTGTTTCTTTGTCATTTTATCAAACATAGCCTCCATATTTGTTATTGTTTTCTTTAATTACTTTTTGGTTACTTTTAATTACTTTTAATGCATTTAATTTATGCATTATTTGCCTCAAAATCTTTTTTGTATTTTCAGAGGAACTTTCATCTTCTTCTTCTTCTTCTTCTCCATCTTCGTCTGATTTTTCCAGAGAGTCCGCCTCTCTCTCAGACTTGATTCACTGTCGGTTTCAGTCGTTGCTGGGTTTTGTAGTTCTGGTTGCTCTCTTTTGCGCATGCTCGTTCCTTTACGCTTGCGCAGTTCTCGTTGATCTTTCCCTTTAGAAATGGCCGATGCTGCCGCACTCTCCTTTTCTGTTTCACCGGTGGTGTGTTGTACCTGAGTCCGCGGTTCTTCAGTAGAAGTAGGCCTTGATTCTGTTCCAACATGAGCGGTCTTCGCGGTAGCAGTTTTCTTCGTCCACTGTTTATGAGGCATAGCTTAAAACAATCCAAAGTAATTTATAACTAACCTTAAAAAAGTATTAATTAACTTTTCTTCACTTAAACATTAATTGATTAACTTTTTTACGGGAGGGCTGGGTTTCAGCGTCCCGATCCTACGTCATCACGTGACGTGTCCCCCCCCCCCCTCCCCGGTCTTCATTTCTGATCCAGTCCTTGGAACAAGCATGCTCTGGAATTCAGGAACAAGGAACAGTGATTCTCCCTCCGTCCGTCCCGGAGTCAGGCATTGAATCGTTAACCCCTCCACACCGTCCCATCACACACTCCCGGGGCGAGACACAGAGTGAATCTCCCTCCACACCGACCCATCACACAATCCCGGTGTCAGACACAGAGTGAATCTCCCTCCACACCGTCCCATCACACACTCCCGGTGTCAGACGCAGAGTGAATCTCCCTCCACACCGTTCCATCACACACTCCCGTGGTCAGACACAGAATGAATCTCCCTCCACCCCGTCCCATCACACACTACCGGTGTCAGACACAAAGTGAATTTCCCTCCACACCGTCCCATCACACCCTCTCGGTGTCAGACACAGAGTGAATCTCCCTCCACCCCGTCCCATCACACACTCCCGGAGTCAGACACAGAGTAAATCTCCCTCCACACCATCCCAGCACACAATCCCGGTGTCAGACACAGAGTGAATCTCCCTCCACCCCGTCCCATCACACACTCCCGGAGTCAGACACAGAGTAAATCTCCCTCCACACCATCCCAGCACACAATCCCGGGATCAGACACAGAGTGAATCTCTCTCCACCCCGTCCCATCACACACTCCCGGAGTCAGACACAGAGTGAATCTCCCTCCACACCATCCCAGCACACACTCCCGGGGTCAGATACAGAGGGAATCTCCCTCCACACCGTCCCATCACACCCTCCCGGTGTCAGACACAGAGTGAATCTCCCTCCACCCCGTCCCATCACACACTCCCGGGGTCAGACACAGAGTGAATCTCCCTCCTCACCGTCCCATCACACACTCCCGGGGTCAGACACAGAGTGAATCTCCCTCCACCCCGTCCCATCACACACTCCCGGGGTCAGACACAGAGTGAATCTCCCTCCTCACCGTCCCATCACACACTCCCGGGGTCAGACACAGAGTGAATCTCCCTCCACCCCGTCCCATCACACACTCCCGGGGTCAGACACAAAGGGAATCTCCCTCCGAACCACCTTGAGAGGCCTTGTTGTAAGCTTTTCAAATTCGACTAATACAATATCCACCCCGGGCTTCATCAATCAACCATTTTTCATAAACAATGTGATCAGGTTTGTAAACTATAATCTCACCCACACAAAGCCATTTTGCAAACCTCAAAAAAAATATGCCTTTACCGATGTGAGTTGAGTCTATGAGTAAGAATTAATGTAAAGACTTATGCACGAGTCAACCATTTACCGGACGTACAAAAAAGCTGGATGAGCTCAGCAGGGCCGGCAGCATCAGTTGAAAAAAGCAGTCAATGTTTCTGGTCGAGAACCTTCGTCAGGTCTAAAGAAGCAGGGGGCAGGGGCACTATGAAGAAGATGGTGGAAAACGAATCAGAGGAACGATCAAGGGTGGGGAGGGGAAGCAGGGCGGGGTTAGGCAGGAGAGGAGAAGAAGGAATCTAAGGGGAAAGCACAATGGGTTGCTGACCCCGCCAGACCACCACACCAGCCTCCGGAACCAGCATATTATCCTACGCAACTTCCGCCACCTTCAACAGGACCCCACCACTAAGGACATCGTTCCCTCTCTACCCCTCTCTGCTTTTAGCAGGGATCGTTCACACGCATCTACCCGAACTTCTCTTAAATATTGAAATCAAACTTGCATGCAACACTCATTCTGGCAGCTCGTTCCAACACTCTCCCAACCATCTGAGTGAAGAATTTTCCTTTCCTGTTCTCCTTAAACTTTCACCCATCATCCTTAACTAATGCCCTCTGGTTGTAGTACCTCCCAACCCCCGTGGAAAAAGGCGACTTGCATTGACCCAATCACTGGGACTTCATCTGTGCAGGGGTGATCGATACCAAAGGGATGGTTTGCATCTTCACTAGAAAGGGGTGGTGGTCAGTATCCTGAGGTTCTGCGCTGTTTTTTCACCACACGTTTGCTGACAAACGATCATCGCAATTGGCAAACAAGAGGAAATCTACAGCTGCTGGAAATTCGAGCAACAAACTCAAAATGCTGGAGGAGCTTCGCAGGTCAGGCAGCATCTTTGGAAAAAAAAGTACTTCTTCTGTTAATGCTGTCTGGCCTGCTGAGTTCTTCAAGCAATTTGTGTGTGTAGACCATTTGTGTGTATAGTCTGTAACTTCCTTTTGGAATTGAAGACAATTCGATGTGGCTGAACCGAGGCGAGATAGCCGATCCTTTGCTGAGAGCAAGGAAGACACAAGCTTCGATCGATATCAGCGCCGTGCGAAAGCCAGTTGCAGGTGCTGAGGTTTGGGCAAGATTGAGTCTGTGTTTTACTTTAGTAGCAATGTTAGATCTGTGAAGGGAGCACTGGTCTGAACTGCCCAGAGAAATTACTCTTGCCAATGGAACTGTTTTGAACGCTGACATTAAATTTCTTATAATGGACTGCACGAATCCTAATCTCTGAAACTACTTCACGAGAATGAGCGTGAAGTCTGTTATTGCAACTACGGGGTAATGGGATCAGATTTAGCTAACTGTACGGACAAAAGCTATGTCACCAGTAATATCACAACTTCTGCTGATGGCAGATACAGAGTCGGCTGGCAGGCTGAACAAACGCTGTCAAGGGGTTATTACAATTCGGCATATGTAGTACCAAATAAATACCATCTGCCAGCGTTGAAGGATGAAGGAGACTGAGCAACGTTACTGGATTGCAGTGTTCCTGTTCTGGGACCGTGGATAGACATGAAAAGCCAGAGAAAGCAGCACCTCCTAGTGGCCCCATATTTTAATTCCGCGTCCCATTCCCATTCTGATATGTCTATCCACGACTCCTCTACTATCACGTTGAAGCCACACTCAGGTTAGAGGAACAACACCGCATATTCCGTCTGGGTAGCCTCCAACCTGATGGAATGAACATTGATTTTTTCTAACCCGTTAATAACCTTCCTCCCTTTCGTAGCCCATCCCTGATCGATTTATTCCCCACCCTCCCTTTTTATGGAGACACTAATCTTACCTCCACTAATGTCCACCTTTAAGTACTCACCTTGGCATTTTAAAGTTGCACCTTGTCATATTTGATACTTGCACGCTGGGTAAGTGATTCTGCTTGTCTACTCCTCTCTTAGTTTTATAAACTTCTACCATTTCACCTGTCAGCCTCCTTCACTTCGTGGAAAACAGTCCAAGTCAGTATGATCTTTCCTTGTAACTGAATCCCGCGGTCCAGGTAACATTCCTGTGAATCGTTTTTGCATCGTTTCAGCTTAACCACATCCTTCCTCTCGTGGTGACCAGAACTGCACAGGGTACTCCTGATGTGGTTTCATTATTGATTTGTACAACTGTATTATGATGTCCCAGCTCCTCCCAAAGCCTTTTGCCGATGAAGGCAAGCATGACGTGCACCTTCTTCACAACCTTGTCTACCTGTGTTGGCACCTTCATGAAATTATGTACCTGTACCCCAAGTCTTTCTTTTCGTCAACAATCCTCAGGAACCTATTGTTCTCTGTCTGTTTCAAAACCTGCTTTAACTTTCCAAAATCCATCATTGTGCATTTGTCTGACACTGTAACAAAACCTCTCTATTTCTCTACAGCAATAAATATCAATGAACCATTCACCTCTGAACCTTGGTCATATATGTTTTTATGAACCACTCACTACACCCATCTCTACTTTGTTGTGCAGGAGAACACATTGCCGCCTCTCTATTTCTCTCATTGACAATTTATCTCTACATAAATAATTGTCTGACTTTTGTTTCCTCCTGCTTCTCTGCATGCCATCACACTTTACCACATTAAGCTTCATTTACCAAGTATTCTTCTCACCAGCTTCCCCATGTCTTGTTGGAGAGACCAAATGTTCAATCGCATCACGTCCCCTCATCACGTTCCCCATCATTGACACCGTGGATTCCGCACATTCTGCCCTTCCATCGGGTCATTAATATCAATAAGTCATTGATGATCCAGAACTGGTCCCTGGAAAACTCCACCAATTATATCCTCCTTACACGTTATTCTGTCTCAGTATGATAACCTGACTTCAATCAATATTAACACACTTCCTTCCCAGCACAGAGCTCTTGTCTTGTGCACTTGCCTTACATGTGGTAATTGCCCCTGAAAGTACAAAGACACACTTCTCCAACTTCCCCTATGAAGTCTCAAAACTCTGGTATCACACAGAATGCTGGTGGAACGCAACAGGCGAGGCAGCATCTATCGGGAGAAGGGCTGTCGAAGTTTCGGGCCGAGACCCTTCGTCAGGACTAACTGAACGGAAAGATAGTAAGAGATTTGAAAGTGGGGGGGGGGAATGCAAAATGTCAGGAGAAGACCGGAGGGGGTGGGGTGAAGCTGAGAGCCAGAGAGGTGATTGGTAAAAGGGTTACAGAGCTCGAGAAGGGAAAGGATCATGGGACGGGATGCCGAGTGAGAAAGAAAAGGGGAGGGGAGCACCAGAGGGAGATGGAGAACAGGCAGAGTGATGCGCAGAGAGAGAAAGAAAAAATAAAGGGAGAAAGCGGAAAAAAACTAAATATGTCAGGGATGGGGTAAGAAGGTGCATTAACGGAAGTTAGAGAAGTCAATGTTCATGCCATCAGGTTGGAGGCTAACCAGCTGGTATATAAGGTGTTATTCCTCCAACCTGAGTGTGGGGTGAAGAGTCTCGGCCCGAAACGTCGACAGTGCTTCTCCTAATAGATGCTGCCTGGCCTGCTGTGTTCCACCGGCATTTTCTGTGTGTTGTTTTAATATTCAGTAACCCAGGTTACAGGGTCCAAGACCAGGTTCCAGATGGACAGGGTGGTGAAGAGGGGTTTGGAACACTGTTCTTCAGTCAGGGCACCGAATATAGAAGCTGGGAAGAAATGGTGCAGATGTACACCACGTTGGTTTCGCCGTATTTTGCAAATAGTGTTTAGTTCAGGTCGCCCTGCTGTATGACAGACACCAATCAGCTGGAAAGAGTGCAGAGGAGATTTACTGGGATGTGACTGGATCTCAAAGGACTGAATTGTGAAAGGTGTTTTGGACAATTTTCCCTGGAATGTCAGAGAATGAGTGCTGGTATTGCAGAGGTGTATTGCAGTTTGGGTCGAATAAAACAGTCTTTCTGCCAGTGTTGGGGAATCAGGAACCGGAAGGCATTGGTGTAAGAGGAGATCTAATAGGAACCTGAAGGACAACATTTCCAAACACAGGCTGGACAGCAAATGGAATGAGCTACTGGGGGAGTGGTTGAATCAGGTACATTGAAGCAGTACTCGGACAGGCTAATGGGAAGGAAAGGTTTTGAAGGATATGGGTCAAAAGGTGGGAAATGGGACAAGGACGGAGGATAACATTGTTCATAATATCGTTGTGAGGCGGTTACAGACCAGAAGCTCAGATGGGAATTTTGGTCAGTGTGGACCATTTGAGCTGAAGACTTGTTTCTGTGCTGTCTGAATCTGACTGTAAACCCTCTTGGTTTAGTTCAATGACATTAAACTTTTCTAAATGACTTGTCATTTCTTCACAGATTATAGACTCCAGTACAGTTACCTACTTTGTTTTCCTTTCTCTTCCACCCTTCAGCAATGGTTTTCAACTCCACTGGGACCTTTCTGTAACAGTGATTTTTGACAGATTCCAATGTCTCTACTTTCTCTCCAGCCTTCCTGTGAAACCGTCTGGTGCAGGTCGTTGGGAACTGGATATTTTTGCTTTTAGTCCCATTAGTTTATCACCCCTGATGGTGATTGCTACACATTATGGCACAGCATTGAGATGTCACCGTTAGATATCTGTAGGATGTTTGCTGTGTCCCCACTGAAAACACTAATGGAAATTATTGAGTTAACTAATCTGTTTTTCCTTGATATTTTTATCTTTTGTCGCATCATGAGTTACTGGAAAAATCCCGACTGTTTTGTCCACCCTGTCGTTGCCTCTTTGTTTGTTCTCTGAGTTAATATTTACCTTGAACTCTTTTAACCACAGACGGCTGTTTGCTCTCTGTGATTCCTCTGTCTGATCGGGATAAATGTCGGCTTTAACGAACCTTCTCCTTAAACATCTGCCACTGCTCATATTCAGGATCCTTCACCGCAAGAACTCTCTGTAATACCACCTCTTTACACAGATTACAACTGAAATGGCATGTTCCTGGGTAAATAAACTAATGTATGAAACTGTCTCTGACCATTCCACAAATTCCTCTTCCACTGTACCAGTCTGATTATTTTAATCAATAAACAAACAGAAGCAAACACACAGAGAATGTTGGAGGAACTCAGCAACCAGTCGACAGCTCGGGCTGGGAACCTTCATTCTCATTAAAGAGAAAGAGACAAAAGCCAGAATTAGGTGATGGGGGAGGAGTAGAAGGACAAGTGAGTGCGGGAGGGGTCTGGTTTCTGGAGGAACGATTATGTGAAGAGCTGAGTGACAGGCAGAAAAGGCAAAGAGATGAAGAGAAAGGAGAGACGCAGGACCACGGGATTACACAAAAGAGATGGAGTGCCAGACAGAATTGATGAGGAGGTCATGGCGGTGCGTGAGGGGAAGTGAAGGAGTAAATAGCCACCAGAATGGGGCGGGGGGATCCAAAGGAACGTTGAGGAAGAATGGGGGGAAGAAGCACAGGATATTCATTTCTTGAATTTGAAGAAATCAATGTTCATGCCGTCGAGATTGGAGGCTACACAATCGGAATATGAGGTGTTGTTCATTCAACCTTTACTTGGCCTCATCGCAGCAGGAGAGGAGGCCATAGTCAGACATGCTGTTGATGGCCCTCCGCTGGTCAGGTTCGACCATGGATATTGTACCTTCGCGGATGAAAGTCAATATGCAAGTCAGGGTAGTACGATACATAAAGCAAGCTGTTGCCCATGCAGGGGTGAATGCTCTCCACGCAGCTGATGATTCCAGACCAATGGTCAAGACCGATGCAGTCAGGCACCAGAGGTGTCTCAGAATTAGCGGTGTGCATCGAAGTAGGGATGACCGTCTCTAACGACATTTGAAATATTTCTGTCACAGCCCAGCTGTATCTACACTAACTTCCCTAAAGGTCCTAGGGGAAATCCTGTCAGGACCCGAAGGCTTTTGCCATTTTATATTCGTTAAAAGCGCCAGTACTTCCTCTTTTTTAGTCATCATAGTTTCCAAACCACTACTATACTTGTTTCCCTTATCTTACACGATACAATATCCTTCTCCTTATTGAATACCGAAGAAAATAAATTGTTCAAAATCGACCCCATCTCGTTTGGCTCCACATATAGCTGTCCACTCTGATTCTCTAAGGGACCAATTTTCTCCCTTACTATCCTTTTGCTATTGATATAACTGTAGAAACCTTTAGGATTTATTTTCACCATACTTGCCAAAGCAACCTCGTATCTTCTTTTAGCTTTTCTATTTTCTTCCTTAAGATTTATTTATATTCTTTATATTCCTCAAACACGTCATTTCCACCATGCTGCCTATATTTATTATAGACCTTTCTCTTTTTCGAAATAATCTTCCAATGTCCCTTGAAAACCATGGCTCTCTCAAACATCTCACACTCTCTCATACCCGGACTCCAGCACCATCAATACTGGTTCCAAAGACCATGGAATGGCCCCGCCGTCGATCTCGGCTGCCACAGCAACCCAGGGCATATTCAAAACCCGGACTCCAGCATCATCAATGCCAGTTCCAACGACCATGGACACCTTCAACGCGATTGCGCAGACCCCAACTGCGACCCCAGCCTTGAACACCAGGCCGGGTCTTCACGTGCAGCGGTTGTGACTCCTGCCTGACCTTCCCCAAGCACCACTCTGCATTCCCCTCTCCCTCAATCCCATCGTCAGCTCCTGGACCCTCAGAGGCTCCACCTTCCTCTCACCCTAATCCTCCCCTCTCCACCGACTTCAACAGCCTCTCCCCGTGATCCCATCTCTCACCCGTGCCGGGTATTTACCATCCCCTCCGACATTCAACTCTCTGAGGCAGAGTGCTCTGTCCTCAGTAAAGACCTCATCTTTGTGCTCCTTCGCCCACACCTCAGCGAGTTCGGCGTACGCCATGATGCTGAACTTTTCTTCCGCCGGCTCCGTCTACGAGCCTAATTCTTCGGCAAGGACTCCCACCCCCACCGATGACCCGTCTTCAACCAAACTCCTCTTCATGGACACCCCGCTCTGGTCTTCTGCCTGCTCTGGATCTCTTTATTGCTAGCTGCTGACGGAACATCAACCATCTGGACTTCACCGCACCTTGTTCCACTTCCAACCTCACTTCTTCCGAACGCTCTGCTCTCCACTCCCTCCGCACCAACCCCAAACTCAGTATCAAACCCGCTGATAAGGGGGCGCTGTTGTGGCCTTGTGTACCGACCTCTACATGGCCGAGGCACAGCGACAACTCACTGATACCTCCTCTTACTTACACCTCGATCATGACCCTACTAAGGAGCACCAGGCCACTGTCTCCCACACCATCACCAACCTTGTCAGCTCAGGGGAGCTCCCATCCCCTGCCACCAATCTCATAGTTCCCACACCCCGTACTTCCCGTCTCAGCCTCCTGTACAAGATCCACAATCCTGCCTGTCCAGGTAGACCTATTGTCTCAGCTTGCTTCTGCCCGACCGGACTCATTTCTGTGTATCCTGACACTGTTTTATCCAACCTTGTTCAATCCCTTCTCACCTATGTTCGTGACACTTCTCATGTTCTGAATTTTTTTCAGTGATTTTTAGTTCTATTGCCCCCCACTGCTTTATTTTCGCAATAGACGTGCAGTCCCTATATACCTCCATCCCCCACCAAGAAGGTCTTAAAGCTCTCCGATTATTTTTGGATTCCAGACCAAACCAATTCCCGTCTATCACCACTAAACTCCGTCTAGAGGAATTCGTTCTCACTCTCAATAATTTGTCCTTTGGCTCCTCCCAATTCCTCCATACCAAAGGTGCAGCCAGGGGCACCCGCATGGTTCCCATCTACGTCAGCCTTCCTGTTGGCTTTGTGGAGCAGTCCATGTTCCAAGCCTATATGAGTATCTGCCCCCCTCTTTTCCTTCGCTACATCGAAGACTGCATTGGTGCTGCTTTCTGCACGCATGCTGAACACGTTGATTTCATTAACTTTCCCTCCAACTTCCATCCTGTTCTCAAATTTACCTGGTCCATTTCCGACAACTCCCTCCCCTTTCTTGATCTTCCTGTCTCCATCTCTGGAGACGGCTTATCTACACATATCTTCTATAAGCCGACTGAATCTTACAGCTACCTGGACTATTTGAATTCCCACCATGTTTCTTGCAAAAATGTCATCCCCTCTTCGCAATTCCTGCGTCTCCGCCGCATCTGCTCTTGGGATGAGGATTTTCATTCCAGGACGAAGGAGATGTCTTCCTTTTTCTATATACCATCTGGGCAGCATCCAACTTGATGGCATGAACATTGACTTCTCTAACTTTCGTTAATGCCCCTCGCCTTCTTACCCTAGCCCTGATTTAGTTATTTCCCCCCCCCCCGCCACTTTCTGTTCTCTCTCTGTCCATCATGCTGCCTGTTCTCCATCTCACTCTGGTGTTCCTCTCCACCTTTCTTTCTCCCTAGGCCTCCCGTCCCATGTTCCTTTTCCTTCTCCAGCCCTGTATCCCTTTTGCCAATCAACTCTCTAGCTTTTTGCTTCAACCTACGCGCTCAGGTCTTTTCTTATATTTTTGCATTTCCCCCTCCACCTCCTATTTTCAAATCTCTATCTTTTCTTTCAGTTAGTCCTGACGAATGGTCTCGGCCCGAAACATCGACAATGCTTCTTTCTATACATGCTGCCTGGCCTGCTGCGTTCCACCTTCATCTTGTGTGTGTTTCTCGAATTAGCAGCATCTGCAGATTTCCTTGTGTTTACATTGATTTCTTACAATTTTAAAAGTAAGGTTGCTATTAATTGATACCAAATTATTCAAAGGAAAATGTTCATTCTTATGAAAATTTATTTTATGTCCTGAAAACTGGCAAAAACAGGAGAATGAAGGAAATACGAAAGATAATGAGGTCTTAACATTAAAAATATAAAGCAAAAGGTCATCGGCATAATGCAAAAGTTCTAAAGAAAGGGCATATTTGACACAGCTTTGTGGACCAAGGAGCCTGTATTGTGCTGTTGCAATTCTATGTTCTGTATGTTCCTATTCTACTTGTTTCCTCAACACTACATGCCCTTCCACGAATCTTTCTAACATCTGAAACTTGGCAACACAACCATCTATTCTATCATATAAGTCATTATATACAGCAAAAAAAAGAAGTGATCCCAACACCGACCACTGTGGAACACCACTGGCCACTGGCAGGTAACCGGAAAAGGAACATTTTATTCCCAATTGCTGCCTCTTACCAATCAGCCAATGACCTAACAATGTTAATAACATTCTAGTAATATCGTGGGCTCTTACTTTGGTAATCAGCCATCTGTGTGGTAACTTGTCAAAGGCCTTCCTAACGTCCAGATAAACAAAATCCGCTGCATCCCATTTATCTATCCTACTTGTATTCTCCTCAAAGAATTCCAACAGGAAGACGTGAATTATTCAACGAGTAAATAAATAGACTCCCAGAGATAGTGCTTAGCCGATGACGAATTATTTTGACACAACTAAAGCATCCATTTATCACTGACTGAAGAGTCGTGGAAGTTTGAAGATTGTCACCATCCAGACTTTAGGTGATCCTAACCCTCTGTGCAATTCCCAATCTACAATACAAGGTCAGCAATATTCATTTGTTACTGAAAGCTTGGAGCCATAAAAATGCTATAAAATAAACATTTAACATTGAATCGGATAGAAAACCTGATTCATAAAGGTTTGGATACAGGAGGAAGTGGTTTATGATGAATGTTAAATTGTGCCAATGCTTAAAATAAGGGATAGCAAAAAATAAAGGCCTGAAAGAGGACCACAAGCTTTAGGTTTGGAGGCCATTGTGCCTCAATAACCCCGAGTTCTATGTTGTCTGGAGACAGGGGCTTCCGCTTTGGCTCTCGGCAGTATCAGCTGTACCAAATAGGTCAATAAGTAGAGGCCAGGCTAAGAGAGGTCCACGGGTCTGGGCGTTCAGCCAAGGAATAACAACTCTGACTGGTAAGACCAAACTGCTCCAGAAACAGCAATGAAGAATTATTCTAGATCTGAGTGTAAGACTTCTCCTCAGTCTCCACGTGGGATGTGTACTGGACTGCACTGAAACCCAAGAGGAAGCTACTGACATGGTGAAGAAAGCCCTGACCACGGCCAGAGAAGGAAGACATTTATTTCTGCCCTAACTGTCAGTAGTGTAATTGGCAGAAAATATAAATAAAATAGTTGCACTTGGACTTTTAGCATTTTTCATTCTCAAATTATAACAGCTCAGAAGTGGTAGTCGGATGCAGCAAATTGAAGTACTTTATTACACAGAAGGAAACAACTCCATTGTCATGATGAACATCCTCTTATCATTAGTCGTGTGCTCTGAATCATTCACCAGGAAATGCTGATGGATATTTGCCATACGCACACATACTCATTGCAGAAATCAAAATCATATTTCTGGAGGTGTATTTCCTTAGCATCAGCTTGGCTTACAATTGAGACTGGATACAATTGGAAAGGAAGCTGAAATGTTTTCTCTGGAACACCAGAGACTGAGGCGGGATCAGATAAAAGCTTATAAGATTAAAAGAGGCACAGATAGATTAGACAGGGAGTATCTGTTTCCCGTGGTTGAAATGTCAAATACCAAAGGGCAGGCATCTAGAGTGAGAAGGCATGGGTTCAAGGGGCACATGAGAGGTAGGCTTTTGACTCAGAGAGTTGTGGATGACTGGAATGCATTGTTCTTACGAGCTCTTAACAGATCTTTACTTACCAAACGGTTACCTGCTGTGTTCTGGACAGCTATGTGGGAATATGCATCTCAGACTTTAGCACATATTTTCCTGTGAATTGACAAGAAACAAAGAACAGTGAATTCAGCTTGCAGCTCCGTTATCTCAGACTATTGACTTTGTTGCCCATGGAAGAATTCCACAGCATGCTTTCTGGAGTGCTGTTGCACTGAAAAGGGTTCAGGTATGAGGACAGGTGACAGAAAATAGTTGAGAGAATAACACACGCCAATCCTCATGGAGGGATCAGAAATTAAATGAGGGAGCTAAGTTCCTGGGTGTGAAAATATCCGAGGACCTAACCTGGACCCAACATATTTATGCTGTGGTAAAGAAGGTATTTCGGCGGCTATATTTCAATAGAAATTTGAGTAGATTTTGAATGTCACCAAAAACGCTATACTTTCTTGGAAGCTTGACAAAATTTGACATGTTAGCTGAAACATTTACAAATTTCCACAGTTGTTTGTTAGAGAGTTTATTGACTGGTTTTCTCGTGGCCTGATATGGAAGCATCAATGCCATTGTACGGAAAAGCCTGTCAGTAGTAGTAAATATGGCCCAGTCCGTCATTGGTAAACCAAACCCACTAATCCCTCCTACCTACACCATGTCCAAATCCCTCCATCTTTCTGCATCAGATCACCTCTCAGTCTCTGGAGTTGCAGTGAAAACAACTATTTTATTACCCCTCTTGTGATAGTACACACCCTTTAACTGAGGCAGCATCCTGGTAAACATACTCTGCACCCTCTACTGAGCCTCCACATCCTTCCAAGTGTGGGGCCACCAGAACTTTATGCAGTGATCCTGACGTGGCCCAACGAGAGTTTTACCAAGTTGGAACATGAATTTTGAACTCAGTACCTGGACAAATAAATGAAAGCATTCTGTAAGCTTCTCTGAAGCAACATATCAACCTGTGTAGCTACATTCAACTAGCAATGAATGGGGATGCCATGATCTCTGCTCAGCAACACTCTAAAAGACCTTGTCCATAACAGAGTTCTGTCTCTTTGCATTTGCCCTGCAGAGTTGCAGTTCCTCACATTTCTCTGGGTCAAATTCCATCTGCCATTTCTCAGCCTATATCTGCAACTGATCTATATTTTGTTGTATTTATTGCCACTCCCTTGTACTATCCACAGCTCCGTCAATCCTGGTATCATCTGCTAATTTACTAACGAATCCATCTACATTTTCATCCAGGACATCTAGAGACATTACAAGCAGCAGAGGTCCCATAATAGATCGCTGTGAAACTCCACTAATCGAAGACCTCCAGCTCCAATGTTTTCCTTTAACCACTCCTCCTGTCTCTTATGCGAAAGCCAGTACTGACTCCAAACAGCCAATTCCTTGCCAACCACATGCATCTGAATTTTCCGGATTACCATCCAAAAAGACTTTGCCCAGCGCCTGAGTAAAATCAATGTAGATACACGCACTGCCTACCCTTATCAAGCTCTATGTAAATAGCTTCTATTTGGATAAACAAGTTTGCCAAGAATAATCAATTGAAGGTGACCATGAACAAGCAGGTCCTGACTCAGTGTCGTCAGTTGGGGGTCGTATGTCCGCACTGTCCCTGGGATCAAATCCACATATTTAGACATCAAAGTTAACACTATTGCTGCCAGAAGAAGTGAGAAACAAGATACACTTAAACATCATCCATAACATTTCCAATCTGTTGAACCCATTTCCCTGCAATTTAGTGAAAGACTGTCTATAGCCGTAGTTATGTGACTTGTCAGGACCTCAGTCCGAGCATGATTCAGCTGTACCCTGTCCAATCAAATCATCTCCATTCCTCCCCAAAAGTGGGACCAAAGTATCATGAATATCAGCAATCTTCCTCCAGTCTTTGAGGCACACTTTTAACTCCCTAATCTAATTGATCCTGTAACAAGCGCACGCACTTTACATAACAATGCAGAGTATATTAACCTTTTGATTCTGATTCCTATATTTATTTCTTAGCTGCTTAGCAGTCACTTTTCAGTGGTTATCCTATTTGCTGGACTCACCTGGACCAGGACCACTGATCATTTTTTTTCTCCCACCCCAAATTCCTCCGCAGTTCAGATGTGATGCCCCAAATCTATTATTTACTTATTTATTGAGATGCAAGATGGAACAAGGACTTCCATCCCCTCAAGCTGCGCCACCTAGTAAACCAAGGTACAAGCTGTGTAATCACAGGACAATTTGTAATGATCAATTCCCAAGCCTATCGGTCTTTGAACCGTGAAAAGAAACTCGATCAGTCGGGAATATCCCAAGCTTTCCACTCAGTGGATGTAAAGAGACTCCGAGCATGATGGGACTGGAATTGTTCTCCAAACTCCGGAACGTCCCAGTCGCCCCACTCTTTGAGAAATGTGAAAGGCAGAAGATAGGAAACAAGGGACCAGATAATCAGACTTTAGTGGTAGGGACGATGTTGGAGTTGATTGTAAAGGATGTGGTTTAGGGATTCTGGGAGGCACGAATAGCTTGTCGGAGGCATGGTTTCCTTGAGAAAACCATGCCTGACTAATCTGTTGGAATTCTTTGAAGAAAGAAAAAAATAAGATAGACAAATATGTTGATGTTGTGTCGATGTAGATACGTTGATGTTGTGGACATAGATTTTCAGAAGGCTTTTCACAAGCTGCCACACATAAGGCTGTTTAACAAACTATAAACCCATGGTATTATTGAAAAGATACCAGCACGGATTCAAGAAGTGCTGCTTAGCAGGAGGAAAAGAGCGGGGAGAATGGGATCCTTTTCTGATTCATTACCCTGACTATTGGTGTTCCTCATGGCTTTGTGTTGTGACCAATTTTTTTTTATTATATGAGAATGATTTGAATGATGGGATTGATGGACCTGATGGAATTGATGGCCTTGTTGCAAAGTTTGCAGACGATACAAAGAGAAGTGAATCGGCAGGTAGATTTGAAAGAATAGGGAAGATACAGAAGAATTCGACACATTAAGGGAATGGTCAAATAAGTGGCAGATGAATCCAATGTTGAGAGGTTTATGGTTGTAAACTTTGTTAGAAGAAATGAAAGTTTTACTGCTTTCTAAATGGAAATAAAACATAAAAATCTGAAGTGCAAAAGCATTTGGGATTCCTGTGCAGCATTTGAAAACTTAATTTGTTGGTTGATTCTGTGGTCAGGAAGGTAAATGACGTGTAAAATTTTATTTCAAGAGAATCAGAATATAAAACCGAGGATTGAATGTCTTGTAATATGAAGAGCATTTAGAACATAGAACATGGAAAACTTCCAGCACAATGCAGGTCCTTTGGCCCACAATGGTTTACCGAACATTTTTTTGAATTTCGAATTTACCCCGGATTACACATAGCCCTCTATTTTTTCTAAACTCCATGTTCCATCCCAGGAGTCTCTTCAAATACCCTATTGTATCCTCCTGCACCATTCCACAAACTCATCACTCACTGCTTAAAATACTTACCCCTGACATCTCCTCTGTATCTACTTCCAAACACCTTCAAAATGTGCCCTCACTCATTAGCCTTTTCAGCCCTGGGATAAGACCTCTGACTATCTGCACAAACAAAGCCCCTGATCATCTTATACACCTCTATTATGTCACCACTCATCCTTCGTTGCTCTGAGAAGAAAAGGACAAGATCATTCAATCTATTCTCAATGGGCATGCTCCTCACTACCGGGACCATCCTCGTAAATCTCCTCTGCACTCTCTCTGTAGTCTCCACATTCTTCCTTTTGTGCAGCGACCAGAACTGGACACAGTATTCCAAGTGGGGTCTGACAGGCGTACTATATAGCTGCAATATTAACCTCTCGGCTCTTGATCTCAATCCCACAGTTGGTGAAGGCCAATGCACCGTATGTCTCATCAACCACAGTCAAACTGAACAGCAGCTTTGAGTGTCTTATGGACTTGGACCCTCTGTTCCTCTGTACAGACAACCAAATAAAGAAATGTTCCTCCAAACCATGGTGCACTCAGAAAACATATACCCACAAAGCACAGCACATAAAACACACCATTATCACAAATAAATGGCTAAAATAAAATTCACAATACATGCAGTGGGCAGCACGGGTGAATTGTAAAGAGTAAACAGTAAACAATAAACAGCTCACATTGCTCGTGATGAGACCTTGGTGGTGCGAGGATATTTATTAGGTTCTCAGCCTGAGGGAAGAAGCTGTTACCCAGTCTGGCAGTCGTAGACCTGATGCTCCAGCATTTAATTCCTAAAGATTGTGGGTGTCAAAGAGTTTGGCGGATGTGTGGTACGAGACCTGAACAAATTCAACTTTGTTATTTCACTAATGCTGCCCTCAAACGTTGTTAACATTCATTCTGTCTTTGTTCCTTGAGCGTGTCCTGACAACCAGCCAGTCCAGAATTCTTGTTGTCATGGAGAATGGCTGAGAACAGAAGCAGTTCTTGCAGTCTCCATTTCTCTAAGTTCATCTTTCTCCCTCTATGATACGTCAGTCTTCCATCAGCTGAATAACAGAACTGAGCAGCAACAAGATAAGCAAGGCCACATGGTCGACAGGCACCAGTAGAACACACAAAGGGTGAAATATACATTGATCAATTTGTACTTTTTATGACTGCACAGAAAATATATTGGAATACGATGCACAGTTTCGATGTAAGTGAACAATTGGTGAGGTGTAGAAGAGGATATTTTAGGTCCGAATGTAAATGTCTGGGTCAATACGAGTGGCATTCAGATCTGTCACTGAAAGGGTAGCGATGAGCGTACTGGAAATATAGGTGCAGCAGATAAACACCAGTAACATTTTTAAACCTGATGTGGATGTAAGGCAAAGAACACCATGAATCTATCAAGTTCAGACAGTGACCAGCCTCTGATCTCTGCTGGACAGTGGAACAGGTTTAGTAGTCCCACGGGAAACACTGAGATTCTAAAGTGTTTGCGATTATCACTCATCATTCACTCAAAATCTACATTATGCAAGCTGTCCTCTTACTACAATTTTTCTCTGGAGAACCTGCTCAGCATGGCCTACGACAATTCATCTGGGTATGTTTCCATCTTGGCCCACAGACACTTCATAACGCCAGTCCATGCCAGCCCGAAAGCTGAGTGCTGCTTACTATATATAAAGTCACACTCGATAACGGAGTCAGCTCACAGGGGAGCTGGAAGCACCAGTGACAGTAGATCAGTTTGACAATTGATCCTCTGCACTGGTTTGCCAGCTGACTGCACATCAGCTGGACTCGAAGAGCACAGGGCCAGTTCCAGAGCGAGCTGCTGCTCTGCTGACATCGGCAATCAGTGAGGAGCTTTTTCCACAAACTCAGTGTTAAAGATTCATCGGCTGAAAACACATGTCCACTATTACAAAAAGAAAATAATCTGAACTACTTAATAAAATAGATTTGGAGAAATATACTGCACAGAAAACAGGCACTTCAGCCAAACACATCCACTCTGAGCAAGTTACCTGAATGAGCTTCTTATTTGCCCTCAATGACCCTCTAAACCTTTCTAATCAATGCACATGTCCAAATGTCTTCTAAATGGTATAAACATGTCTATTAACTTAGTTTGTACTTAGTAAATCTGAGATGAATTTAGCCAGGGGATTTCCCAGCTTGTGAACTGGGAAGATCTGTGGAATGTCACTCTCTCTTTTTGGACTCTATGGAAAGTCTATGGTGGAGCACAGGGGCCGTCGGCTGAGTCCAATGCAGGATTTACAGCTGTCCATTTATGGGGATTTCCCTCCACAGATACGTATTAGTCGCAATTAGAGATCAGACTTGACATCTATTGCACAAAGACCAGCTCGTTCAATTCATATAAAGTCTGCAGGGTAACATAGTATTCCTCAGCTGACGAGAAATAAATCTCAATAATTTATTCACGATGCCTGATGACCTACCTTTTTCCCTTCAGGAGCTGGGGTTTGGATTCAAAGATATTAAGTGGTGTAAAGTGCTGACCACTGATTTGCTACGTGGAAGTGGGTGAGATGCTTCTGCATTGACAGAAAAGCTGACGTCATCCTGTTACATATTCCGGCAACAATGAATATATGAGTTCGGCAAGGGGTTCTGTATAACAAATAACACGTTTATTAAACACAGAAAACAAACCCCCCAAAAGTAACCAAACACTAACGTAACCGGAAACAGCTGTTGTGCGGCAGCTCAAACAGTCCTTAAAGCGATATTGCAAAAACAGTTCTTTAAAGTAGTATTGCCAAAAGTTCGATGTGCTCACAGTTCAGCTAAAAGGAGAGACTTTATAAGACTATTTAAATTTTCTTTCACGTCGCTTCACTTCGATACCCGATGTCGAACTTCTCCCACGACGAATTTACAAAACGGAACGGCTTAAAGGCACTGACCTTTCCTTTATCGCACTGTCCTCAATCTCCTGCTTTCCCGCAGAGATTAACACGTGAACAGTCCACGAAATCCTTTCGAATAAGGATTAAATAAGGTCGAACCCGTTTCACCGTCGAAGTAGATCCTCCTCGATCTTCGATCTTCACTCTCCACTGATTTCGGAACTAGCAGTATTTCAAGAACCTGCTGGCAATGATCTTTTAAACTTTTGGCATTTGATAAAACTTCACCCTTCAGCTAAACTGCGTCATCCCATTAAATCACGCAGTGGCATGAAATCAACTTGACAAATCCAGCCACGAGCTGTCCCTCCTCACAGGGTGGAGTCTTCCTTTTATAACCAGTTAAAAAAAAAACTGTCACATGATCTCTACTGGTGGGAAACTGACGTTATTTCACCATCACAAGACCATTACCTCAAGTCCAGTACAGCTTCAACCCCTGTCAAGTGATAAGGGCACCACTGTCATGTCACGAGTACGTAACCATCCATTCATGGAATATACTGTTTTTAACTTTCCATTTGTTTTACAGTACCCAGTGAAAAGCATCCACTTCATGTGACAGAAGCCATAACAGATCATAAGTCTGTTGGTTATTCAAACTCTATCTGGAGACCTAATAGAGAAATCCCATCCTTACCCATTCTGGTTTTTCTTCACTCTCATCCCTACATCTAGACTCCTGACTCTTATCTGCCTCCTGACAAGCCTTTTGATAGTATCAAGTCTCCAGGAGCTTGTCAGGACGGGGACAGGATTGGACCCAAATGCAGAACGCAGGCACTGGAAGTACTAGGGGTAGGACAGGATGGGGATGCCATGGCATGCAGGGGCTTATGCAGGCGGGGCTGGATTCCCGATTTCGTGATAGGGCAGGAGGATCCCAGAGCTCGTGGCGGGCCGCATGGATCCCGGGCAGGGCCACCTCCCAGGCTAAAAACACGGAGGCATCTGCAAGGAGCGGACACCTGGGCAGGTGCGGGGCACAACCCTTAGTGAGTAATGGGTGGAAAGGGCAGAATCCCCACCGGGCAGCGGCAGTCCAGCCAGTCCTGCCCGAGGAAGGCGAGGAATCAGAAGAAAGTTGGGTCCAGGGAGAGCAGTAGGGCTACCATGATACACCGGTTTATTGGGAAGGGCAACCGACAGCGTGACAGCGCAGGCAAGGCGACTAAGGCGGAACAGCGGGACCAGCGCACAGGAGAGAAGCAGTGGAACAAGACCAACCGGACAGAACAGATGCAGAAGAGGCCGGCAACCAGGGCAAAACAGGATTCCGAGCAGGCCGGCAACCAGGGAAAGAGCAGAATTCAGAGCCGGCAGCCCAGGTACAGATCGGGTAAAACCGGCTTCGGAGTAGGACAACCCACACCCAGGCTCAGTCCGCGAGTCCCTTATAAACACCTGCCCCCTATTAGGCGACAGCTGTCCCTCCTTAAGTCAGGACGATCCAATGGCTCCGGGTGACAGGAGGGCTGGCTGGAGGAAGAGAAGAGTGCTTAGATTCATGGTACTTTGCTTCCACTATTGGGGAAGGATGGAGATGATTTGATTGGACAGGTTCCAGCTGAAACATGCTAGGTCTGAAGTCCTGACAAATCACATAACTAGGGCTGTGGACTGTATTTCACTAAATAGCAGGGAAGTCGGTTCAACAGATTGGAATTGGAATGTTTTTATTATTGCCATAGGTACCGCAATAGTGAATGTTTTGCATGTGTACCCTTGAGACAAATCAAATCATATCGTTACACAGTGTAATGAGGTAGGATAAGGTAAAACATTAATAATGCAGAAGGTGTAGAATAATGTGCTGAATAATTACAATAGAATTAAGGAAAAGTATGGATGAAATAATAGCATCCATGACATCACTGACGAGCGCTGCCTCAAAAAGGCAGCATCCATCATGAGGGACCGCCACCACCCAGGACATGCCTTCTTCCCATTTCTACCATCATGGAGGAGGTACAGGAGCCTGAAGGCACACACTCAATGGTTCAGCGACAGCCTCTTCCCATCTGACATCGGATTTCTTACTTATTTAACTTTTTTATACTATTTTTATAGAAATCTAACTGTGATTTACTGGTTTTATTATAATGTATTACGATGTACTTCTCGAGCATAACAAATTTCAAGACATATAGCAGTGATATTAAACCTAATTCTTTTTGTGAATATTAAAGAGGATACAAAGAGTACTTTTACAGATGTATAAACAGTAAAAGAGAGTGTAGAATGGATATTGGACCTCTGGGAAATGACACTGGAGAAATTGTCAGATACACTGAAACGGCAGAGAACTGTACACGTACTTTGTGTCAGTCTCCAATGTTTTCCGTCATGAAGAGATGCCAGAAATTGAAGCCTGGGCGGCATTGAGTATCATCACTTTTAATAAGGAGATATTGCTTGGAGAGTTGTAAATCCTGACGGTGGATGGACAAGACACCACGGATTCGCAAAAAGAGGCTGAAGCGATTGTGAAGGCATTCATAGTGCAAGAATAATTAGTCAGGAATTGCTCCCCGTGACCGGGAAATCACAAATGTCACTCTACTCCTGAGGAACACAGGAAGGAAAAAGATAGGAAATTATTGGTTGCTGACCAAGATTGCAGTGGACGGTGCAATTTGAGAGTCCATGCTACGGATGAGGTATAAGTGCATCTTGGTTCTTACTTCTCCTAACAGTAAGAGTGTTCACTTTGATTTTGTAAATATGTGGATTTCATCTCCAGGCACAGTGAGTATATAAGATCCCCATTTGAATACACTAAGATATGAACTGTTTGTTCATAGTCACAGTGCATTGATTAATCTTCACAAACATGTTTATCCAAATATTTGCGCCATTGCAAAATACTCCATTTGAGGTTGTTCCCCTCCCTGAATCACAATATATAGGGGACAACCACCGAAATCTGATACAGCAGGTCAACGAAAGCAACTTCGATTTCTTCGTTACAGGTAAATCTGATTTGTCTGAGTCTTTCTGAAATAATTATTGACAAGCATTAAATGGAGATGGCTTCATTGGTAAATTGGCAGATGATGAAACAATTGATGGAGCTGTGGATAGTGTGGAGAACTGGCAATAAATTTAGCAAAATGTAGATCAATTGCAGATATAGGCTGGGAAATGGCAAATGGAAATTGACCCAGATAAATGTGACGAATTGCACCTCAGTAAGGCAAACGCAAGACAGAACACTGTTATGGGCAAGGTCCTTTGGTGTTGCTGAGCAGAGAGATCATGGCATCCTAGTTCATTGCTAGTTCTAAGTAGCTACACAAGTTGGTATGTTGTTTAGAAATAGGCTTACAACATGCTTGCATTTATTATTCAAATAATTTAGCTCAATAGTCATGTTCCTACTTTGTAAGACTCTCGTTGGGCCACATCTGGATGACTGCATACAGTTCTGGTTGCCCCACACTTGGAAGGATGCGGAGGCTTTGGAGAGGGTGAAGAATATGTTTACCAGGATGCTGCTTCATTTAGAGGGTGTGTGCTATCACAGGAGGCGTAATAAAATGTTGTTTCCACTGGAGCTCCAAAGGCTGAGGGGTAATCTGATAGAGGATTGCAGGAAGATGGAGGGTATGGACATGGTATAGGCAGGAAGGATTAGTGTTTGGGTGTTTTTGATTTGCTTTATAGCTAGTTCATCACAACATTGTGGCCCAAATGGCCTGGTGCTGTGCTGTACTCGTCATTGTTCTATGTTCTCAAAGCATTTTCATAGCAAACTGACATGTTTGACTGTTACTTTGTAGCTGTTGGTTAAATCCTTTGCAATTTACAACTTGCTATTTCTAAACTCAAGGTAAAGATTCCAATTAGAATTTTAAATCTCTCACAATATCATTAAACATGTTGGCTCCTAAACTACACAAGCAGCAATGACGTTAAATTAGTTTCGACATTCCATGTTCATGAGATGTAGATGTTCTTCTGCACACCATTGATTTAACATGTCGTAATTTGAGTTAATAGCACCTTTCTGTCACCTTAAACAGTCTGACATATCACAGAAACAAATATTTTCACCCATAGAACTGCCAAAGATCAGATGACTTATCTTTAAACGCTGGAATCTCTTGTACATGGAAGTCGCTGAAGGTTTTGAGATTCTCAAACCACCCTGCCTGGCACATGTGATCAATCCATGGTCAAGGTCACTAAGATCTCATTTCTCTTCTATGCTGATGTTTGGTCTCAACAGCAAATGAATCTCTTGACCATTCCAGAATGCTTTTATGCATTAAGTTACATCGAAAATTTTGGATGATGAGATATCGGCACTAACAAGTGTAATGGGATGTACGGGTGTCCATAATAAAATGGCCACTGAATGTATTATGCTCTGATTGGGCTGTCCTGAACCATTTCTCTGTCATTGAGGTATTTTAGAAGTAGAGTTTCTGATAAATTGAAAAAACAGCATCCAATCTCACTCATGCAGCAATGTTACGACAATGTGTTTGATAATGACACTGATAGAAAGGACAAGGACTGAACACCAGGGAGAACTTGCCCATCTTTTCCAAGGTACATGGAAATCACTCAAGAGGCTTTAACATCTCTGTCTGGATTGCTTCAGAGCTGCATTGAAATAGCATCCTAGAATTTGAACTGTTCACAAGATTGGACCTTGAACCCATTCTATAGCCTCAAGGGAAGAATCACACCACCTGGTCACACTTGACACTGATACGAACTCAGCATAAAAACAACTTTAGGGAAATGGAAAACAATCAGCTCAGCAAAGGCAGCAGTACAGGAACTTGCAGCTCATACGGAATGGAATCTAAATTCATACTCTCTGTGATTAAAGAAGAGAATAGTAATTTTAATGTTATTCTATGTACAATTGAAGGGTCTTCTAAAGTAGTCTTCAAGGCTACTAGAGTCTGTACTTCTGCAGATAATCTATTACCTTCAGTGACAGGTATCTGATTGTACAAGACAATATGTGGGAACTGAATTCAGCACAGATATACTATAGCCTATTGTTGAACACACACAACTTAAACTACAAAAATACAGTATTGCCTTTAAAACTGATCTGATTTACTGTCCCAGCTATCCAACGATAAGTCATTCTTGTCATATAGAAGTATGTCTGTATTCACTTTACCTGTATTCTCAGTTTTCTGAAATATTCTACCTCTCAATTTGTAGTTTCCAAAAGGCCATTTAAACCCAAAGGGTTTGCCCCACCATTCCATTTTGGCTGATTTATTATCCCTCTCAACCCCATTTGCTTCCCCTGGTCAGGAACCTTTCACAAACATACTAATGAATAATCTATCAATCTCCACTTTACACATCCCCAATCACTTAGCTTCACAGCTGTCTGTGGCAAGCAATTCCACAGATTCACCACCTTCTGGCTCGAGAAATCCCTCCTCATCCCTGTTGTAAAGGGACATACTTCTACTCCAAGGCTGTACCGTCTGGTCCCAAACTCCACCACCACAAAATACATCCTCTCTACTTCAACTCTATCTAGGTCTTTCAATAACCATAAGCTTTCAATGTCCTTCTTTTCTCTTTACCAGAGCTATCAAAAGTGAGATACCTTCCTCCAGATAATGGCCTTCCAAAAAACACTTGTCGTCCTGGTGTTTCTCCTGCTGCTTGTTAACACTGAGTTTTCCAAAGCTCAAATGACCGGACATTTTGAACACAGATTAAACAGTAATGCAGAGGGAATTTCTTCACAGGTAGGATTGTCTTACCTCCACTTCTTTAACAGTGTTCATTGTTGAAATTGCCTGCAATCCCAAAAATTGAACAGGTTCAGGAACTCAAGTTCAAATTCAATTTTCTTCACAGATATACAACCAAACGAAACAACATTCCTCTACAACGTGCTCCAACCACACCACAGAACATTGATCGCACAAAGCACATAAAACTAAATATTGTCAAAAATAAGTGAATAAAATATAATTCACAATGCATGCAGTGTGCAGCACATTAAAAAAACAACTAACAGTAAAGAGCTTACTGTCTTGTGATGAGAGGTCGGGAGTGGCAGGGCATTCATTGGTTTTGTAACCTAATGAAAGAAGCTATTACCCAGTCTAGCAGTCATAGTCCTCAAGCTCCAGTACCTCCTTCCCGATGATTATAGGTCAAAGAGATTGGGAGATACGTGCAAGGGATCCTCAATGATGCTTTGGGCTTTGACTAAATCAAATGTGTCAGATCATTAATATTCCAAACAACATTTTATTTAAAGTCAAACATCTATTTTTTGATATAATGAACATACTGAAATGCAATAAAAAAACATTAATTTTTCCAAGTCAAATTGAGTTTATTCTTATTATCATAAATTCAGTGAGGTGCGGATTCAGTACCAAGGAAAATTTGCATGCAGCAACATCACAAAGATGAAGGGACAGACAGCACACAGAATATAGATTATGCATTAGCTCTTCCTTAAGTCATGCCATATGCAATAAAGTCGATTTGCCATCATGAGTATATATTTTCAGAAGTTAATTGGCTGGAATAGTAATGAATGGGAGATTGGTTTGACTAGACAAAATAGATGAATGTTACTTGAGGCAGGCATCCCCAACAGGGCTGAAAACATTGTCAATTACAATTTCCCACGAGAAGTTACTCACGGACAGTTATAGAAAATCGTGTTGGTCTTGCAATGGAAATGTTCCCATGATACTTCAGGGTTTATTCATCGAGAAGATACTTTGATTGATGCACAAGTGGGGTGGGAGGTGGACGGAAATTTTGGAAATATTTTCTGAGGAGCTGTCTGGTCAAATTAAATAGTGAGAACTGGTGCCGAATACTTTCCTGTGTTCAATGGTGGATGATGTTCACCAATGACGGACTGGGCCATATTTAGTACATATTACAGGCTTTTCCGTACAATGGCATTGATGCTTCCATATCAGGCCAAGATGAAACCAGTCAATAAACTCTCTAACAGACATCTGTAGAAATTTGTCAATGTTTCAGATAATAATTCAAATTTTGTCAAGCTTCTAAGAAAGCATAGCATTTTTGGTGACATTCCAAATCTCCTCAAATTCCTATTGAAATATAGCCGCCGTCACACCTTCCTAACAGCTGTATCAATATGTTGGGTCCAGGTTAGCTCCTCGGACATACTGGCCCCCAGGAGCTTTAAATGGCTCCCTCACTGCATTTCTGATCCCTCCATGAGGATTGGTGTGTGTCATTCACTCAACTATAATGTGTCATCTGTCCTCATACCCGAACTCTATATTCTCAAACCCGACCTCCGGAAAACACGGTGAGGAATTTTTCCATGGGCAAGAAAGTCAATGGTCTGAGATAACTGAGCTGCAAGTTGAATTCACAATTCTTTGTTTCTTGTCAATTCACAGGAAAATATGAGCGAAAGTCTGAGAAGCAGATTCCGACGACACAACAGGTGACTTTGTGGTTTGTTAGAAGTAAAGGTCTGTTAAGATCTATTAAGAACTGTGCATTCCAGTGATCCACCACTCTCTGAATAAAAAAAAAACCCTACGCCTCACATGCCCTTTGAACACACGCCTTCTCACTTTAAATGCCTGCCCTTTGATATTTGACATTTCAACCCCGGGAATCAGATACTCCCTGTTTACTCTATCTATGCCTCTTTTAAACTTATAAACCTTCATCGGAATTCCCCTCAGGCTATGGTGCTCCAGAGGAAACAACTCACCGTCCTTTCCAATTGTATCCAGTCTCAATTGTAAGCTAAGCTTTCGCTGAGGAAATACAGCTCCAGTAATATGATTTTTATTTCTGCATGTGTGTGTGTGGCAAATATCCATCGACATTTCCTGGTACATGCTTCAGAGCATCGACTGATGATAAGAGGATGTTCACCATGACACTGGAGTAAACTCTAGATGTCTCATTCTCCTGTGTAGTAAAGGACTTCAGTTTGCTGCATCCTACTGCAAGTTCTGAGTTATCATAATTCAAAAATGAGCAATGCTAAAAGTTCACGTGCAACGGTTGTATTTATATTTTCTGCCCATTACACTACTGGTGTTTTTGGTCTTCCTTCTCTGGCTGTGTTCAGTGCTTCCTTCATCATGTCAGTGTTACGCCTGTGACAATAGACAATAGGTGCAGTAGACCATTCGGCCCTACAAGCCTGCACCGCCATTTTGAAATCATGGCTGATCAATTACTATCAATACCCTGTTCCTGCTTTGTCCCCATATCTCTTGATTCCCTTATCCATGATACCTATCTAGCTCCTTCTTGAAAGCATCCAGAGAATTGGCCTCCACTATCTTCCAAGGCAGTGCATTCCAGACCCCCACAACTCTCTGGGAGAAGAAGCTTTTCCTTAACTCTGTCCTAAATGACCTCCCCCTTATTCTCAAACCATGCCCTCTGGTACTGGACTCTCCCAGCATCTGGAACATATTTCCTGCCACTATCTAGTCCAATCTCTTAATAATCTTACATGCTTCAATCAGATCCCCTCTCAATCTCCTTAATTCCAGCGTGTACAAGCCCAGTCTCTCTAACCACTCTGCGTAAGACAGTCCAGACACCCCAGGAATTAACCTCGTGAATCTACGCTGCACTTCCTCTACAGCCAGGATGTCCTTCCTTAACCCTGAAGACCAAAACTGTACACAATACTCCAGGTGAGATCTCATCAGGGCTCTGTACAAATGCAGAAGGATTTCCTTGCTCTTGTACTCAATTCCCTTTGCAATAAAGGCCAACATTCCATTAGCCTTCTTCACTGCCTGCTGCACTTGCTCATTCACATTCAGTGACTGATGAACAAGGACTCCGAGATCTCATTTTATTGCTCCATTACCCAACTCTAAACCGTTCAGATAATAATCTACCTTCCTGTTCTTACTCCCAAAGTGGATAACCTCACACTTATTCACATTAAACGCCATCTGCCTAGTATCTGCCCACTCAGCCAGCCTATCTAAGTCACCCTGAATTCTCCCAGCATCCTCATCACATGTCGTACTGCCATCCAGCTTAGTATCATCAGCAAATTTGCTGATGTTATTTTTTATGCCTTCATCCAAATCATTAACGTAAGTGGTAAACAGCTGTGGTCCCAATACCGAGCCCTGTGGCACCCCACTAGTCACCACCTGCCATTCCGAGAAACACCCATTCACACCTACCCTTTGCTTTCTATCTGCCAACCAGTGTTCTATCCATGTAAATGCCTTCCCCCCGATGCCATGAGTTTTGATTTTACCCACCAATCTTCTATGTGGGACCTTATCAAATGCCTTCTGAAAATCAAGGTACACTACATCCACTGCATCTCCCCCGCCTAACTTCCTGGTTACTTCCTCGAAAAACTCCAACAGATTAGTCAAGCATGATTCACCCTTGGTAAATCCATGCTGGATCGGGCCAATCCTATCACTCCTATCTAGATATGCCACTATTTCATCCTTAATAATGGACTCCAGCATTTTTCCCACCACCGATGTCAGGCTGACAGGTCGATAGTTCTCTGTTTTCTCCCTCTTCATTTTTGAGAATTGCAAGATCGCTATTAAGTCAGGGTAGGAGACCCAGGAAATGAGAGAGAGAAGTTTGGAATGTCCTGGCCCCCAGCGATACAAAGCCACGGAAAAGGTCATTGTTTCTTGGAGGCGGAATTGTGTATTGAGTACTCTGCTTCATGGAAGCCCTCAGGCAACGTGGGCAGGTTAGGGGATGGCATCATTCCACCCTGAGTGACATCTGAGACCCTATGAGTGGGGATAAAAGAGGGTCTGGGGAACAGCTCCTTGAGACGCACCAGAAGAAAGGCTAGAACTCCTGTAACAGCGTAATAGTGAAAGCTGGCAGAAAAGCCCACGTAGAAATATAGAAATATAAAACCATAAATAATTAAATAATAATAAATTATGCCAAGTGGAAGTAATCAGTGATTCATAGTCATTTTATTCGTGACAACATTAATTCGTTATCTGCTAAGCACTGTTTCTGAGTTTAGTCTATTCATTTACTATATTAATAATTCACATGTCAAGACAAGACAAGGTAAAGGAGCAGAAGTAGGCCATTCGGCCCCTTGAGTCTGCTCCGCCACTTCACCATGAAGTTAAGTATTCTCCCATCTCCAATTTCCGACTTTTTCCCCATATTCCTTGATACCCTGACTAATTAGATTCCCATCAATCTCCTCCTTAAACACCCTCAATTATTGGGCCTCCACACTGCATGTGGCAACGAATTCCATAATTCCACGACCATGATGCCTCAAACAGAATTACAGGACAATGAGTTCCAATCAATTTGCAATCAATGCCCACATTACACAATAATCCGTTTTGCTTTGGTATCATACTACAAACTTTCTCAATGTTTCTGTTGACATGTCACTCATTAAGTGAATACCAAATCGTCAGTCCTGTTGTAGTGATTTGAACTGCTTTGTAATTTAATTAAAATTGTCATTTGATAACGTATATTGATAACTTTCAACAAAAGTAATCAGTCTATAATATTAGCTAAGCAGAGTCTGCTGTGTCACATATCGGGGAATGTTTCTGTTCTCTTGATAAAACTAGATCTATGTAAAGGCAACAAAGGAGCACATTATGAACTTTAATTAATATTGTATAATACAATAGTTGTATCTAGTCTCAATTGTAAGCCAAGCTGACACTGAGGAAATACAGCTCCAGAAATAATATTTTTATTTCTGCAAGGAGTATGTGTGTGTGGCAAATATCAAGCAGCATTTTTTGGTGCATGATTCAGAGCACACGACTGATGATAAGAGGATGTTCACCACGACATTGGAGTAAACTCCAGATGTCTCTTTCTTCTGTGCAGTAAAGGAATTAAATTTTCTGCATCCTACTACAAGTTCTGAGTTATCATAATTCGAAAACGAACAATGCTGAAAGTCAACTGCAACTGTTCTATTTATATTTTCTGCCCATTACACTACCGGCGTTTTTGGCAGCAATAAAGGTCTTCCTCTCTGGTTGTGTCCAGGGCTTCCTTCATCATGTCAGTACTTCCACTTAGTTTTCTCTACTGTCTAGTATGCATTTCATGTGGAGACTCAGGAATACAGTTACACTCAGATGTAGAATTATTCTTTATTGCTTTTCCAGACCGGTTTTGATTTACTAGTCTGAATTTTTATTGCTGAACTGAAACCCTGAACGGGCAGGACCCATGGACATCTCTTCACCTGGCCTCTACTTATTGACCTGTTAGGTATGGCTGATACTACCAAGAGCTAAAGCAGAAGGCCCTGACTCCAGACAACATAGAACTCAGGGTCATTGAGGCACATGGTCCTTCAAACCTGATGACATGTCTGTGGTCTTCTTGCAGCCCTTTATTTATTGCCATCCCTTATTTCAAGCATTGGCACAATTTAACATTCATCATAATCCACTTCCTCTTGTTCCAAACCTTTATGTGTCAGGTTTTTTTATCCTATTCAATATTAATCATTTGTTGTATTCCAGGTTTTAAGGTACTATGCTTTCAGTAACAAATGAATATTTCTGAACTTGTGTTGTAGATGGCGAGCTGCCCAAAAGGAACGAGCACTCCCAGCAATGATCCATCGGAAGGAATTCAGTCTGCCAGAAACTTCAGTCAGACAGACAGACTGAACGACATACTTTATTGATCCCGAAGGAAATTGGGTCTTGTTACATTCATACTAAGCAGGAATTGTGTAGAAATATAGCAATATTTAACCAGAAATAAATAATTATAAATTATGCCAAGTAGAAATAATTTTCCCCATATCCCTTGATACAGTGACTAATTAGATACCTATCAATCTCCTCCTTAAGCACCTTCAATGATTGGGCCTCCACACTGTATGTGGCAACGAATTCCATAATTCCACCACCATCTGGCTAAAAATATGTACCTTTTGCAATAATTTGATGAGAATGCCAGTAGGATAGATAAAGGGGATGCAGTGTATTTTGTATATCTGGGCGTTAAGAAGTCCTTTGACACAAGTGCCACACAGAAGGCTGCGCATTTAATTAAGAGCCCATGGTATTACAAGAATGTTACTAACATGGGTTGTACATTGGTTGATTGGTAGGAGGCAGCGAGTGGGAATAAATGGATCCTGTTCTGGTTGCCTGCCAGTGGCTAGTGGTGATCCGCAGGGTTCCTATGGGGCCACTTATTTTTATGCTGTATATAATGACTTAGATGAAGGAATAGATGGCTTTCCTGCCAGGTTTGCAGATATTAGGAATATTGGTGGAGGGACATGAAATGTTGAGGAAACAGATATGATAGAAACATAGAAACACGGAACTACTGCACAATACAGGCCCTCCAGCCTACAAAGCTGTGCCGAACATGTCCTTACCTTAGAAATTTTGCATTATGCCGATGAGCTTTTGCTTTATATTCCTAATGTTGAGACTTTATTAGCTATCGTACATTCTTTTGTCTCCTGTTTTAGTCAGTATTCAGGATAAGAGTGAACTTATTCTATTGAATCATTTAGTATCAATTAATACTAACCTTCCTTTTAAAATTGTAAGAAATAAACTTACTTATTTGGATGGAACAATTACTAAGAACCATAAATAGTTATTTAAAGAAAATTTGGGCCTGGGACCCCAAGATCCCTCTGATCCTCCTCACTGCCAAGAGTCTAGGCATTAACTCTACATTCTGCCATCATATTTGACCTACCAAAATGAACCAGGCCACACTTATCTGGGTTGAACTTCATCTACCATTTCTCAGCCCAGTTTTGCATCTTATTAATGCCTCATCTCATTAACTTACCTCATCTCAGTCATTTATAAAAATCACGAAGAGTTGGAGTCCCAGAATAGATCCCTGAGGCACAACACTGGACTCTGGCCTCCATGCAGAATATGACCCGTCTCCAAGCACATTTTGCCTTCTGGGGGTAAGTCAGTTCAGGATCCACAAAGCAGTGTCTCCTTGGATCCCATGTATCCTTACTTTCTCATGGGGTTGAGGAGGAGATAATACAAAGGATCATCAGTGTTTGAATGGCAGAGCTGATTCAATGGGCCAGATTATCTCATTCTGCTCTTATGTCATATGGTCTTAAATAAGTACGTCTAAAATTAATTATTTATAATAATTTTGTGTTTAATGGGGACAATCTCAAGAGCACAGATATTAGGTATGGTGAATAAATGTTGCCAATATCAGTAGTAACCACTTCCAGTCTTACAATAAATGCTAATGAAGAACACATTGTTTGTATGCTTCATTGATTGTTAATTATTATTACAAGTGTTGCACTATTTCACATTTCTTTAACACACATTATACAGTGTTGAACTTCTATTGGCTGGAACTTTTGGTAGTGACACTAAGTTTCTGACCTTGTGCTGTTGATCAGATTTAACCCAGATGCTCACTGTAACTTGCAGAGAAGATATTCCTGATGTCACTTTCAGGGTCTATGGTGCAGCTGTCTGAAAAAAATGAACAGCACAAATGTCATTATTGTAATCGACATACGGCAACATACATCATCTCCAATAACTATATGATTTTCACTCCAATGGAAGAACTGCAGGAACGAGACTGCAGGATTTTCTGGGATTTGAAATTAGATGGTGTCATTCTCGTAAATGCTTACGTAGTGTTCTCGCACAGCTGTAAAATAACTCTGTACTAAACACCAAGCATAAACCAATCAATGAGGCGCTCCCAGTAAGATGAACCATTTACTGTTCACTCTTCCACATTAAGGTATGGTGAAAACTGTTGATAAAACAATACAAAAAATATACTGTATTTGTTTCCTTCTTGACGTCACATTTACATCATAAACACTTGCAAAAGTAAAACAACAACAACAATCTTACATTAAAGTGCAACATACAGTCAGAATCTACCCACGCCATCGACTGGCTTTAAATACACTTCAACACAAATTATCCGCAACTCTTTAAATAACAAAAAACATAAACTTTATCAATCATCATTACTTTTAACAGAATCAGCGTTAACATTTTTAATTCAACATATCGATTATCTCATGAACTTAGGGCGTTGATTCACTAATGTTTCTCGTGCGTAGAAAGAAAACTTTTCTCGCGCTGATACTGTACACATAAGCCCCCTCCTTCCTGTTTCTCCAAACCAGTATTCTCCCACAACACACGGCGAAACCGGGAGTGACGTCATCGCATGCCGCTATATGTCACAGAAAACGAATTTACTTTAAACAACCTTAACTTTAACTAGAAAATGATAACAAACAAATTACTAAAGCAAAAGTATAATAAACTAAACAAATGCCTTAAAGGCAACACAGCTTAAGATCTCAAATGACTGCTCCGAAGATAAAATAATTGGTTATTTGGGGAAAGAAATAAGTATATATAATAAAGTTATTACGAACTCCGTGGAGCATGTGGGGATCTTCAGATATACAGGCACTCTCGCTTTCATTCTTTTTTTTCATTTTCTTTTTTTCTGTAGGGTTGTTAGAGGGGAGGGGCTAAGGGTATATTTGTTTTTCTTTCTGTAATTATTTGAAAACGCGATAAAAAACGTTTTAAAAAGAGGATCATTAAAAAAGGTCATTTAGTACAGAGTTAAGGAAAAACTTCTTCTGCAAGAGGGTTGTGGGGGTCTGGAATGCACTGCCTCGGAAGGTAGTGGAGGCCAATTCTCTGGATGCTTTCAAGGAGCTAAAGAGGTATCTTATGGATAGGGGAATCAAGGGATTAGGGGACAAGGCAGGAACAGTGTATTGATTGTAATTGATCAGGCATGATCTCATAATGGCGGTGCAGGCTCGAAGGGCTGAATGGTCTACTTCTGCACCTATTGTCTATTGTCACAGGCGTAACACTGACATGATGAAGGAAGCCCTGAACACAGCCAAAGAAGGAAGACCTTTATTGCTGCCAAAACACCAGTAGTGTAATGGGCAGAAAATATAAATAGAACAGTTGCACCTGAACTTTTAGCATTGCTCATTTTCGAATTATGATAACTCAGAACCTGTAGTAGGATGCAGCAAATTGAAGTCCTTTACTACACAGGAGAAGGAGACATCCGGAGTTTACTCCAGTGTCATGGTGAGCATCCTCTTATCATCAGTCGATGCTCTGAAGCATGTACCAGGAAATGTCGACGGATATTTGCCACACACACACATGCTCCTTGCAGAAATAAAAATCATATTTCTGGAGCTGTATTTCCACAGCGTCAGACTGGCTTACAATTGAGACTGGGTACAATTGGAAAGGACGGTGATTTGTTTCCTCTGGAGCACCATAGCCTGAGGGGAATTCCGATGAAGGTTTATAAGTTTAAAAGAGGCATAGATAGAGTAGACAGGGAGTATCTGATTTCCGGGGTTGAAATGTCAAATACCAAAGGGCAGGCATTTAAAGTGAGAAGGTGTGTGTTCAAATGCCTGCCCTTTGGAATGCACTGTTCTTGATAGATCTTAACAGACCTTTACTTCTAACAAACCACAAAGTCACCTATTGTGTCGTGGGAATCTGATTCTCAGACTTTCGCTCATATTTGAATTGACAATTAACAAAGTATTGTGAAGTCAACTTGCTGGTCAGTTATCTCAGACCATTGACTTTGTTGTCCATGGAAGAATTCCTCAACGTGTTTTCCGGAGTTCGGGTATGAGGACAGATGACACATAATAGTTGAGTGAATGACACACACTAATCCTCATGGAGGGATCAGAAATGCAGTGAGGGAGCTATTTTAAGATCCTGGGGGCCAGTATGTCCGAGGAGCTAACCTGGACCCAAAATATTGATAGAGCTGTAAAGAAGGTGTGACAGCGGCTATATTTCAATAGGAATTTGAGGAGATTTGGAATGTCACCAAAAACGCTATGCTTTCTTGGAAGCTTGACAAAATTTGAATTATTATCTGAAACATTGACAAATTTCTACAGATGTCTGTTAGAGAGTTTATTGACTGGTTTCATCTTGGCCTGATATGGAAGCATCAATGCAATTGTACGGAAAAGCCAGTAATAAGTACTAAATATGGCCCAGTCCGTCATTGGTGAACCTCACCCACCATTGAATACAGGAAAGTATTCGGCACCAGTTCGCACTATTTAGTTTGACCAGTCAGCTCCTCAGAAAATATTACCAAAATATTACCCCGTCCACCTCCCACCGAACTGGTACATCAATCAAAGTATCTTCTCGATGAATAAACCCTGAACTATCATGGGAACATTTCCATTACAAGACCTACACGATTTTCTATAACTGTCCGTGAGTAACGTCTCGTGGGAAATTGTAATTGACAATGTTTTCAGCACTCTTGGGGATGCCTGCCTCAAGTAACATTCATCTATTTTGTCTAGTCAAACCAATCTCCCATTCATTACTATTCCAGCCAATTAACTTCTGAAAATATATACTCATGATGGCAAATCGACTTTATTGCATATGACATGACTTAAGGTAGACCTAATGCATAATCTATATTCTGTGTGCTGTCTGTCCCTTCATCTTTGTGATGTTGCTGCATGCAAATTTTCCTTGGTACTGAATCCGTACCTCACTGAACTTATGATAATAAGAATAAACTCAATTTGACTTGGAAAAATTAATGTTTTTTATTGCATTTCAGTATGTTCATTATATCAAAAAATAGATGTTTGACTTTAAATAAAATGTTGTTTGGAATATTAATGATTTGACACATTTGATTTAGTCAAAGCCCAAAGCATCATTGAGGATCCCTGGCATATATCTCCCAATCTCTTTGACCTATAATCATCGGGAAGGAGGCACTGGAGCTTGAGAACTATGACTGCTAGACTGGGTAATAGCTTCTTCCATTAGGTTACAAAACCAATGAATGCCCTGCCACTCCCGACCACTCATCACAAGACAGTGAGCTCTTTACTGTTAGTTGTTTTTTTTTTTATTAGCTGCACACTGCATGCATTGTGAATTATATTTTATTCACTTATTTTTGACAATATTTAGTTTTATGTGCTTTGTGCGATCGATGTTCTGTGGTTGGAGCACGTTGTAGAGGAATGTTGTTTCGTTTGGTTGTATATCTGTAAAGAAAATTGAATTTGATCTCGAGTTCCTGAACCTGTTCATTTTTTGGGATTGCAGGCAATTTCAACAATGAACAATGTTAAAGAAGTGGAGGTAAGACAATCCCACCTGTTCAGAAAGTCTCTCTGCATTACTGTTTAATCCGATATCAAGACGTCCGGCCATTCGGGCTTTGGAAAACTCAGAACATAGAACAATGAAGAGTACAGCACAACAGCAGGCCATTAGGGCCACAATGTTGTGATGAACTAGCTATAAAGCAAATCAAAAACACCCAAACACTAATCCTTCCTGCCTATACCATGTCCATACCCTCCATCTTCCTGCAATCCTCTATCAGATCACCCCTCAGCCTTTGGAGCTCCAGTGGAAACAACAATTTATTACGCCTCCTGTGATAGCACACACCCTCTAAATGAAGCAGCATCCTGGTAAACATATTCTTCACCCTCTCCAAAGCCTCCACATCCTTCCAAGTGTGGGGCGACCAGTACTGTATGCAGTCATCCAGATGTGGCCCAACGAGAGTCTTACAAAGTAGGAACATGACTATTGATCTAAATGCTTCGAATAATAAATGCAAGCATGTTGTAAGCCTAATTCTAAACAACATACCAACTTGTGTAGCTACTTACAACTAGCAATGAACTAGGATACCATGATCTCTCTGCTCAGCAACACCAAAGGACCTTGCCCATAACAGTGTTCTGTCTTGCATTTGCCTTACTGAGGTGCAATTCGTCACATTTATCTGGGTCAAATTCCATTTGACATTTCCCAGCTTATATCTGCAATTGATCTACATTTTGCTGTATTTATTGCCAGTCCTCCACACTATCCACAGCTCCATCAATTGTTTCTTCATCTTTCAATTTACCAATGAAGCCATCTACATTTAATGCTTGACAATAATTATTTCAGAAAGACTCAGAAAAATCAGATGTACCTGTAACAAAGAAATGGAAGTTGCTTTCTTTGAGCTGCTGTATCAGATTTAGGTGGTTGTCCCCTATATATTGTGATTCAGGGAGGGGAGGAACCTCAAGTGGAGTATTTTGCAATGGTGCAAATAGTTTCTATTTGGATAGACATGTTTGTGAAGAGTAATCAATGCACTGTGACTATGAACAATCAGTTCATATCTGAGTGTATTCAAATGGGGATTTTATATCCTCACTGTGCCTGGAGATGAAATCCACATATTTACAAATCAAAGTGAACACTCTTACTGTCAGGAGAAGTAAGAAGTAAGAAGTAATGTTTTCTTTTCTTCTTGACCAGCCTTTGTACACCAGAGTTTCTGCACACTACCATTACTTCCGTGTCTCATGGGAACGTAACTATTGCAGAACTTCACTCGTATTCCCTGAACATTTGCCACACTACCGTACTTTTCCTTGAGAGCATTTGTTTCCAAATTCCTGCCTGATAGCCTCATAATTCCCCTTATTCAAATTAAATTTTTTTCTAACTTGTCTGCTCCGAATATCTCTCCAATGATATTGTAAAGGAGATAGGATTATATTCACTATCTCCAAAATGCTCTCCCACTGAGAGATCTGACACCTGACCAAGTTCATTTCCCAATACCAAATCAAGTGCAGCCTCTCCTTTTGTAGGCTTAACTACGTATTGTGTCAAGAAGCCTTCCAGAACACACCTAACAAACTCCACCTCATAAAAACCCTTGCTCTAGAGAGATGCTAATCTATATTTGGCAAATTAAAATTTCCCATCATGACAACTCTGTTATTCTTACACCTTTCCGGAATCTGTTTCCCTATCTGCTCCTCGATATTGCTGGTAATATAGGCTCTCCCCTTCTCTGTTCACTGTTTTGGGTGATTTTCACTGATTTTGAAGGGCCGTGCCTCACACAGCCAGACTGTTGCAATACAATACTCTCCTCTGAGGTATGAGCAGAATGGTGGGTAAATATTCGATGGAGCAGAAACAAGTGGGGTCAGCAAAAAGGAGGCTCTAGATGTGATGGAGGCTCGAGTTGATGGGGAGTAGAAAGAGGGAACCAGAGCAGGAGGATGAGGCTACAAATGAAAGTTCAGCAACATCTGGAAACTGATTGACTGAAAAAAAGAGGTTTATGTTTGCAAAATGCTGGCGGGTCTCAGTAGCCCCAGCAGCATCTATGCAGAGGAATAAACCGTGAATATTATGGGCCCAAACACTTCATCCTACCTAGACTGTTTATTTCTCTGCTGAGATGCTGCCTGACTTGCTGAGCTCCTGCAGTACTTTGTGTGTTACTTTGCAGTTTATTCTCAGCATCTGCCGAACCTCGAGTTTCATATCTGCAGTGGGACTTTGACAGTTGTCATACAGAATGCCTGTTGACATTGAGTAATAAAGAGGAGAAAATCTGCAGTTATTGAAATCCAAGAACACACAAAATGCTAGAGAAACTCTGCAGGCCAGGCAGCATCTGTGGATAAAGTACAGTTTACATTTTGGGCCAAGATTCTTCAGTAGGACTGGGAACAAACAATGAGGAGTAAATTTAAAGGTGGGGGAGGGGGGAGAGAAACACAAAGTGATAACTGGAACTGGGAGAGGGAGAGATGAAGTAACGAGCTGGGAAGTTGATTGGTGAAAGAGCTACAGGGCTGGAGAAGGGCAAGTCTGATAGGAGAGAACAGAAGGCCGTGGAAGAAAGAAAAGTGGGGGTGTTAGAAACACCCGAGGGAGGTGATGGGCAGGCGACAAGAGGGAAAAGTGGATGGGGATTGATGAGGGAGGGGAGGCATGACCGGAAGATCAAGAAATCGATGTTCATGCCATCAGATTGGAGGCTGACCTGATAGAATACAAGGTGTTGTTCCTCCTACCTGAGTGTGGCCTCATCGCGACAATATAGGAGGCGATGGATTGACATTTCCACTGACTCTATTGTTTCTGGAAGCTTGCTGTGTTGAAGTAGATGCTGAGATTTCTGCATAAAAACATTGACAGCTTTTGGGACATGTGCTGTTGAACCAGCACTTGTCCCCTCAAGCTAATCCAGTATATTAACAACAACATGACCCCTCCCTTTTCCAAAATATAATTCAACCACTCTAATACCATATATCCCATATGTTTACACAAATGGGAAATCAGGAATATTGGTCTATAACTAGGAGGATCCAACAGGGGTTTACCAGGATCCTGAATAGACACTACAATTGCAATTTTCCATGAGGAGGGAAGATGGCCTGAATGCCAAATAGGATTCAAAAATGTAATATTATCTCCAAAGAGCTGTGGCCATACGTTTAAACATGCAATAACTTATATCATCCTTTCCTGGAGCCGTCAGCCCTGTATTAATAATCGTTTTCCTAAATTCACACAAAGAAAACTCTACATCACTGTCATTGCTACAGCAGGTTTCCAACACGTCTGGGTATTCACTTAACAGCTTATCCCTACATTGTTTAGTCTCTTCATTATTTTGATTATGAGTTACAGCAAATGACCAAGCCAGTAACTAAACCCTCTCTGTTTCAGACACAATTGTATCACCTTCTTTAATCAATACTGGGAACCCTATGAATCCCTCACCCCCATTTTCTTAATCATTCCCCACCTCCAAGTTTAATAGTCCTTCCAATTCTAGCACAATATGACCTCTAGTAAATATTTTTCACAATCATCATTATTTTCCTCACCACGGCCTGTGACCTGTTACACTTAATAAGATCACGCGGACAGTGATACTTCTTAACTTTCCAAAATGCCACATATTTCTCAATAATTGCTTCTGCACACTCCTCCGTCCACCATGGTACAGCTTTTCTCCTATTAATGAACTTTTTAATATGAGTCTCTTCCAGCAAATTTGAGGAATAACGTGACAACCTTTCTTTGCAGAAATGCTCACCATTCCATCCACACAAATGTTCCATTCATCACATAAAGCATTAAAACTTCTCCAATTTGCTTTACCGAAATTCCACCTCCTCAAAGTGGCATCTTGGTCTAAACCCAGGCTTATAAATAGAGGAAAATGATCACTCCCCAATGTTTCATCTCCCATGACATACCACTCACTCACTGCAGCATGAATGTTTGAAACCAAAGTTAAATTTACAGCAATTTCAGAACTATTATGAACATTAAATCTCATAACTCTCCCACCAGTTAGACACAGTGACATATCTAAAACTCTTCTGCAATCAAACCAGCACCATCATTCTGAGAACAAGCCCACAGTGAAGTCTATGCATTAAAATCCCCAACCATACAACCCTTAGTGAGCTGGAGCTACATATACTCTCCAACACATCAATCGAATGCTTTCCACCATGGTTATAATAATATACCTATTTAATGTCGCTCCCTGTTGAATCAAATACTTCTACAAGTATCTCATACATTTCATTCACATCCACAACTGTATGCCTTCTCCCTTTCTGTATAAAATTTGCAATAGCACCTTCTCTACCAAATAATCTATCACGCCTAATTACAATATGATCCTGGAAGGTAAAATTTAAATGCGGGAAACCAGGTTTCCTGAATACATACAACGTCAGATAGATTTGATAAATCAGAAATAAACTTGGAGTCTTGACCGTGAAAAATTCTGGCTTCCGGAAATATGCGTGTTCTCCCTTCATATACAGTCTGGAGAAATGTAGCGGGACGTTTATGATTGGTGAAACAGATTTAAACTAAGTGTAGTTAATATTGCCACGGTGTCTGGAGATTTAGTTCACCGATTTCTTTCAATTGATAAATGTTCGCGGACGGTCATTGTGTAAACTCAAGTCAGTTTACCAACGGATGGCCCTTCAGAAAGTGGGGCTTTAACAAATACAGTCTGAACAAACCGTGAGTGTTCAGCTCTCGTGTTGGAATGGGGTTAAGAGAAGTAACCAAAATGGGACAAAACTCAAAGAACGGTATTCTCCACGGTAATTAAACCAGAAGCAACAATTAGTGTCTTCTTCAGAGAAACCTGATGACCGAGAGGAAATGACAGGGAAGGGGTGCGTCACGATTCCGTGCCTGTGCAGTACGCAGGAATGTAACAGAGAAATCTGGATTCTGCTGAATAGTGGACAGCAATTTCTGAGTAACGGAGATAAGATTCTCAATGAGCGCGTCAAAAAGCAATTTTCAAACTTACCTCAAGTCCATGGCTCAATATTTTGTAACTCTTTTACTGAAAGCGTGAGTGGCTCTTAAATGATCCTTTGAATTTCCCGTTTGTTTTGTCTGTAAACTTCTCTTCAGTTGGAGCTGGTGTACTTGGTCACCGCCATTGTCCCTTCGGACACGGCGTGCTTGGCCAGGTCCCCGGGCAGCAGCAGGCGCACGGTGGTCTGGATCTCCCGGGAGCTGATGGTGGACCGCTTGTTGTAGTCTGCCAGGCGGTAAGCCTCACCCGCGATGCGCTCGAAGATATCGTTCACGAATGAATTCATGATGCTCATGGCCTTGGAGGAGATGCCGGTGTCGGGGTGAACCTGCTTCATCACTTTGTAACTCTCCTTCCTCGACCTCTTGCGCTTCTTGCCAGACTTGCTCGCCGGTTTGGACAGAGCTTTCTTGGCGCCCTTCTTGGCAGCGGGTTTCGGTGGATCAGGCACTTCCCCGTCGGTTTCAAACACAATAATAATCAGAAACTGTTCGGAGCCCGGACTAAATGGGCAGCGCACAAAATGGTATGTTAATTAGAATGGTGACGCTGAGCATTCCGATTGGCTGCTTGGAGAAAGGACTCACCAAGCGGAACGCTGGGGGATGGGAAGCGGCACCAATGTGTGACGGTTCGCGCTGCGTTTAATACAGGAGGAAGGACAGAGGGCAGAGACAGGCGGGGGTGCGGGTTGCAATTGAAAAGGGAAACGCAAATTTCAAAAGCAGTACGAAAATAAAATTAGATAAAATATTGTAAAATTAAACACGAAGACGTTCAGTTCATGACACAGGGCAGCAGGAGAGCGAAGGAGAGATTTGGACATTTCAAAGTAAAGTTCAAATCGAGTATATTTATGTACACAGGTGAAAGGAACAACGGATTTGTAGCAGCATCACAGACACATTTCATCAGACACAACATTGACAAGAAACACTGTAATTAAATATGAATTATACCAACATATTCAAATAGTCAGAGGACTATCAGAACAAAATCAAAATAACAAAGAGATTATGCGGGCAGTCGGAGAATCACCCCTCTTGTGCTTCTTCATCTCGTCACTCTCGATTCAGTGTCACGCAACGCTGCCACATTGATCCGGCCCATGCTTTCATCCACCAGGTCCAACACTTGCCTTTGTTGGATCTTACTCCTCCGTACACTCGGCTTCGGGTTTGTGGGTGTGTGGCCAGGGTTAGAAGCGGTGGGTGCCCCTTCTTAGGATTGGGTTTGAGGGTAGGGCTGGTGGATGTATATGTCAGGCTGGAAGAGATAAAGCTGTGGAGTTTAGTATGGTGAGATATGTGGGACTATGGTGGATAGGGTAGTGTAGTGGAGCCACTTTCATCTAGCCGATGCCTTTCATTAACGTGGCCTGACTCCCACTTGGCTTAAAGAACCGGGTGTGCAAAGGGACACATCATCAGTACTGCAACCTGGGGTCATTGGGGGTTTCGGGTCGTTAATCATGAGACTCTCTTGCCCAGGTGACCGAGCCAGGGTTGATCAGACCCAGCTTGTGTTTATCCCATGGACCAAGATAATGAGAGGCACTGTAATTCTGCAAGTTGTGGGTATTTTCGAACTTGTTACTTGGCTGTATTTTGACCATTTGTAGAGTACAATATTCTGAGGCCTTGTAATCAGGCTTTACCTCCTCGTAAGGTTCCACTTTCCTGCTTTAAATTTACATCTGTCTTTATTTTGCATCTGTGTGCCTGGGATTGCATGGGTTAATGATCGAGGTTTGCAGATTTGTCCATTATTCCAAAATACAAAAATCTCTGAAATCCAGAACCTTTTCTGCTGACATGACGTCACAAATGGTGAATTTTACCAGGATTAAATGGCTTGTCATATGAAAAGCGTTTCATAGCTCTGGGCCTCTCTTCCCCGTGACATTGAAGAAAGAAGAGTTACCGAATTGAAACCTATCAAATAGTGGAAGGGCTTGATTGAGTGCATGTGGAGAGGATTTTTCCTGTGGTGGGAGTGTCTAAAGCCAGACCACCCAGCTTCAAAATAGAATATCCTTTCAGAATGGAGAGGATGAGGAATTCCTTCAGCCAGAGAGTGGTGAATCGGTGGAATTTTTTGCAACAGGCAGCAGGAGAGGCCAAATCACTGGGTATAGGCAGAGATTCATAGATTCTTTAGTGGTCAGGGCATAAAGGGATACAAGGGCAGATAAGAGGTAAGAGGAAAAATTGATCAGTGATGATGAAATGGCAGAGCGGGCTCGATGGCCTAAATGGCTGAATTCTGCTCCTATATCTTATGGTCTTATGGACTTTGTGACGAAAACTCTCCCAGAGACTGGTGATCTCAGCTTTGACACAACCCAGCACCTGAGGCTCCAGATTACTTATACAGCGAATACAGAATTTCTTCATTTTCTGATTAAAGAGATATAATTCTATTTCCATCCTGAATGCATGTCAACTCATTCTGATGTAAAAGAGTAATGATGCTTTGGGCTGAGAACCTTCACACTGAGATCTGATGGAAGGGTCATGGCCCGAAGTGTTAACTGTTTACTCTTTGTCATACAGGCTGCCTGTACTGATGAGTTCCACAAGCATCTTGTGTTGCTTTGGATTTCCAGCATCAGCAGATTCTCTCGTGTTTGCGATTTACACTTCATTCTGAGGGTATTTTCCTCAGTTTTGGAACTCTCATTCAGGGGAAAGATCCTCCTTGCCTACTGTCTGTCACATCCTGAAAGAATCTAACAGATTTCCTCGTTTTCTCATTAACTGCAAGGAATACAGACCCAGCCCACTCACTGTCCTCTCACATAACCAACCCTCCATCCTTGGAACCAGCCCAGTCAGTGTGGGGAACAGTCACTGCACTCCCTCTATTGCAGGGATATCCTTCCTGAGGAAGTGTGACCAAACACGGACACTACATTCAAGGTGTGCTCTCACCAGGACCCTACAGAACCCACCGAGATATCTGTACCCCTCTTCTCCACTCCTCCTGCATCACAGGACAAAGTACTGTTTGCCCCTCTCATTACTTGTTGTAACTGCATGTTAACTCAAGTGATTTGTTTACAATGACACCCAGGTCCCTTTGAACATCCCCATGTGGAAATGACTCTTACAGTTTGATCCTGGGAATAGGTGATCTCACTTTTCCGCACATTCTTTTCCATCCGCCCCATCCTCAACCATTCACTCTCCTCTCTACATCCCCCAAACCTTCTCACTACTAACACTGTCCGTCCCACTCTGCCAGAGCAACAGACTTTGTCACTGAGTTGTGCAGCACAGAAACAGGCCCTTCAGCCCAAAACATCCATGCTGACAAAGTGGACAAACAAAACCATTCTCAGTTACCTCTATTTGCCCCATGTCCCTGTAAAACTTCCCTCTCCACAGTGCAAGAGAAATTGCAATGGTGCCGACCTATGCCATCACTGTAGGTAGTTTGTTCCATGTAATTAGCGCCTTCTGTGTACAAAACCTGCTCCTCATGGTCCCATTTAAATCTTCCCTCTCTCACTTTATACCTGGAATCTCTAGCGTCCAACTCCATGACCCTGGGGATAACAGATTCACTACTGACCATATCAATGTCTGCCATTATTTTATCAACCTCTCTAATGTCACATACACTCTGATGAGGAATTTCCAGCCTATCTAGCCTCCTGTTAAATCCCTTTTGCACCCTCTCCAGTTTAATGTCACCCTCTGCTCACAGGGCAACTATAAATGTACGTCATGCTCCAAGAGTCGTTTCCCCAAGGCTGGGAGAGATGTAATGTGACGTCACGGCCTAGTGTCCAAAACTCTCCCGATGAATGCTGGTGTGGCAAACACCTTCTTCTCCGTCCTGCCTACCTGTGTTTACACTTTGAAGGAATTCGATATCTGCACCCCGATATCTCTGTTTTACAGCACTCCCAGGGACCGACCGTTCCCCACGGCAGTTCTGCCCTGGTTCGTGAATGACAATGGAACATCTCTTGTTCTTGTTTGCAGACTCGAAGAGCAGAATGGACTACTCCTGCACCTATTTTCCATGTTTCTATCTCACATTCCTCAAATCACTGAGCTCATTGATCACCGTCCTGTTGTATTGCTAGTTACATTTTTTCACACTTTAAAGGGATCTGCGTATTTGCTGAGCCGGGCATTGAAATTGTCAGCCGAGTCTTTAATGATTGAACTGCAGCAGCAGACCTGACTCAGCTCCCAGGCTTTTCCTTGCAGCGATACACGCACAGTGCTGGGGGAACTCAGCAGGCCAGGCAGCATCTGTGAGAAACAGTAAACAGCCGACGTTTCAGGCCGAGACCCTCCAGAATCTGAACAATGTTTGGTTTTCCTTCGATCCTTTCCCAAGTTACTGGATAACATAACCCATCCTCCAATCCTCTGCCACTACTCCTGCCCAAGAAACACACAGAGAGACAGAGCGGGGAGGGGAGGAGACAGAGTCAGAGTGACGGACAGAGCCGAGAACGGCCTCTCATCGTCCAGCTCCGCCTTCACCTTACTAGGCCCGGCAATTTCCAATGGTTTATCCGAAACACAGAGCTCCAGAGAGGGGAAAGAAAACTCCCTCACACACCACGTACATAGTGAAAGATTCCTAGGAATTTACTGGCTGTCGGACTTCATGCAATCAGATTACAGTGTGATTGGCGCAGGATTAATTTCAAATCGCCCGCCAATTTCAGAGTACCCAGCAACGGTGCTTGATTACTTTTTCATGTTATGTACCATTAATTGTATCATGGATTAATCTGCTTCAAAAGTAACTCAGCCAAATATATCGATAAAAATAATTAAAAGGTTGTGGACACGGCTCCCTCTGTGAGGTGTTGGGTGGCTCTTAGAAGAGTCTTCCTGTTGTTCTCCGCCTTCACTTTACTAGGCCCGGCAATTTCCTATCCGCAGCACAGCGCTCGAGCGGAAAAAAAACTCCCTCACACAACACGGACACACTGAAGGTTTTCTGGAGGTTTGCTGATTCTTATGCTTTAAATTATAGGAAGTGCTTTTCCATTCCGCAAATACCCGAGAAACTCGGTCTGTCGCTCCCCGGCCCCGTGACCAGTGCGAGCGCCCTCACACACAGCAGTTGGTGGGCGAGGGTGCCGTCACTTCCAGTGATAAGAGCGTCAATTCATCAGAACAATTGTTCCTCTGGGTCGCGAGGGAAATGAAAGTCCGGTCACATTAAGGAGCAGGGTAAGACTGATATTAGGATATATAGACCACGCTTCTGGCGCCTTCTAAACCCCAGGTAAAGTGGTGGCTGAGGAGCTGGTGTGAGGTGGTTGATGCACCATCAATAACTCACTCTGAGACGAAAGGCGAGATATCGGCTTTAATTGACTGAAGAAGGAACCAGCAGCGAGTAACCATCATACTACATCCTGGAGAATGAGGCAGAGGATCAGACCTCGATTGCCTTTATACAGGGGCCTGTGGGAGGAGCGTGACCAGACAGGCACATAGTTCACCACATACACCCCCCCCCCCACTTTGTTTAAAAGAGTCCCCATGTGGCGAAGTTTCTTACAGGTCAAGTCTATCAGGTGGTCGAATCTGTCGCTGCGATCTACGTAGCACCGGCTGTGATTGCACCGATGCCGGCAATATTGGTGATTGCACAGGAGACGGAGGTTGTGCTGGTTCCAGCTCATGCATGTGCGAGGCACCTGGTATATAGGTGTCATGAGGAGTCTATGTAGGGCCTGGTGAGCGCGGTGTCACCTCGGGTACAGGGTTCATAGTTACCGGAGAGTGTTCAGGGTAGTGGTCTGCTGCACCTGCGGGCGCCAGGTCGCGGATGGAGACCGTGTCCTCTCGCCCATCAGGTAAGACCACGTAGGCAAACTGGGGGTTCGCATGCAGAAGGTGAACCCTCTCGACCAGCGGGGAGTATTTATTCTTCCTCACATGTTTCCGGAGCAGCACTGGCCCCGGGGACGTCAGCCAAACTGGTAGAGTGGTCCCAGTGACAGACTTCCTGGGAAAAGAGAATAGGAGTTAGTGAGGGGGGGTTGGGGCCGCCATCCGACCACCTGGGTCCTCCAAGGGCTTGTGCTTGGCTCAATGATCCTCTCCCTGAGCAGCCGCTGCACCTCTGACTGAATGAAGGCCCTGTCCCACACACTGTACCGCCTGCTTTTAGTCGCCACACGTTTACAGTCGGGTTCAGGTTGGCGAACCGCGGCGGGGGAGGGACCTTGAGAGTTGAGAGACTGCCAGTGGTGTCGGTAGGGCAGCTGTTGTGCTGGATGGGATGTGTGTGCCGCTGTGTGTGTTGTCAGCAGTGATGAAGTTTCACAGAACTGAGGATTCCAGACAGTGAGTGGTGGGAGGGGCCCGTCATATACCACAGTCACACTTCCGAGATGGCTCTGGAAGTCCAGCCCCAATAGCACAGGTGCGCACAGATTAGGCATGACCAGTAGCGCAAAGTTCCGATATGCTGTGCCTTGCACCACCAATGTCGCTACACAACCCGCCCGGATGTCTGTGGAATGCGACCCAGAAGCCAAATGGATCTTCTGACTTACTGGCCGTGTTGCGAGTCCGCAGCGTTGCACTGTGTCCGGGTGAATAAAACTCTTCGTGCTGCCCGTGTCAAACAGGCATCTCGTCCTGTGCCCCTCCACCCGGATGTCCATCATTGACCTTGCAAGCTGGTGTGGGGCGCTTTGGTCGAGGGTCACAGTGGCCAGAGACGAGCCGTCGGGGTACCCGGTAAGCATCGGAGGGTCGGGGGCGGGGAATGCTGTCGCCGACAAAGATGGCCGCCCACATCCGGGGTACCCGGTAAGCATCGGAGGGTCGGGGGCGGGGCGTGCTGACGCCGACAAAGATGGCCGCCAACATCCGGGCATGCAAGATGGCGGCCCCCACGTCTTACTAGCAGCACTGCACTCCGCTCGCAATTTAGACTTACAGACCTCGGCGAAATGGCCCCGCTTTCCGCAGCTGGAGCTGGTCGCTTCTCGCGCTGGACAGCGTTTTCGGGGGTGCATTTTGAGGCCGCAGAAATAACAAAGCACAGGCTTCTGACGGGCCACTGCCATGGTCGGGTTCGGGGAGCTGGTGGAATCGCACTGGCAGCGTCGATTTCGCTCGCGGGAGCCGGCGGTGGCGGGGTCGGAGGCGTCCACGGAACCGGCGGGGAATCGAGCGACTCGACAGCGTCGGCGTAGTGCAGCGCAGCTTCCAGAGCTTTGGCCGTCTCGATCGCCGAGCGTAAGGTAAGATCGGAGTGTTCCAGCAGTCGCTGGCGCACGTACACTGACCTCAGTCCCGTCACAAAGGCGTCTCGCACCAGCAGTTCCGCATGTTGTTCTGCCGCGAGCGTCTTACAGTCACAAGCTCGGACGAGTGTCTGTAGTGCTCGGAGAAACTCCGCGCTCGATTCTCCAGGCAGCTGTCGCCGGGTAGCTAAACGATGTCTTGCGTAGACGGTGTTCACATGCCGCACGTACTGTCTGATGAGGGCGTCCAGTGCCCCTTCGTAGGTCGGCAGGTCCCGGATAATGGAATAAACTTTTGGAGTGACCCTCGAGAGGAGAATTCTGTACATAACGGCAGGGTCAGTCGCACGAAGCTCCGCCAAGTCTGATTGGAAGCATGCAAGCCAGTGTTCAAAAGCGAGAGCTGCGTCAGGGTCTTTAGGGTCCAAATCCAACCTTTCCGGACGTAAAACGGTTTCCATGTTTTAAAACTTTCAGTCAATAAAATTGATGCAACCATCAATAACTCACACCGTGACGCAAGGCGATATATCGGCTTTTGTTGACTGAAGAAGGAACCAGCAGTGAGTGACCATCATATTACATCCTGGAGAATGAGGCAGAGGATTAGACCTGAATCACCTTTATACAGGGGCCTGTGGGAGGTGCCACAGGAGCAGTCAGAAGGGGGCGTGTCCAGACAGGCACATAGTTCACCACAGAGTCCCAGCAGGCTCAACTTTTTGATACCTGACTTTGTCGGAGGCCTTAACAACATCTGTCTCAACAACCACTCAGCTATCTGCAAAGGCGTTTTTGCTTATATGTCCCTGCAACTCTATTTTATTTCACCACTCTGCCTTTTTAATGGCAAACCTTACCGATGGTAAATTAGTTCCAATAAAGTTCGGTGTAAAGTGAGAGGGTTGCTCATCGGAGAGTAAATGAAGGCGCTGCGCAAGATGGAGCCGGCGAGGCGCTGTATCCAAGCAGGAGTCTGAGATGCCCCCCAGTGTTTGCTCGGCAGAAGACAATCTCTTTGTGAACAATTGTAGATTACCGTGTATTCAAAGTGCCCAGGGACTTCAAGCTGCATGAATGTGTGTGTGTGTGTGTGTGTGTGTGTGTGTGTGTGTGCGCGCGTGTGCGCGCGTGTACATAATGTGTTTTCTTGATATCCTACATATGCTTGCTATCTTTCCATTCTATACATATTGTGTGTGCTTTGTGCCATGTGGGACTGTTGGCATTGCAATTAACAGCAGATCCTGGCTGTATTCATGGGCAGTTCTCTGTGTTGAAATTACAATGAAACTTCAATTGAAATTAACTGAAATGAAATGAAACCGTTCCGTCTGTGGAGTTCGCCCCTTCAGTGGAAGAGAATCTAGTGATACACATATCTGAAGTTCTCATTCCAACCCTAGTGTTAAACTGAAAGTTATTTTTAATTTTAGCCACACCTGCACATACATAAGTTTGCCGAAACGGCTCACTCTTCGTTCCTATATACTGGTGACTATAACATAGGCAACATAGAAATATAGAAGAATCTGCAGCACAATTCAGACCCTTAGGCCCGGAAATCGGTGCCGAACATGTCCCTAACTTAGAAAGACCTAGGGTTTACCCATAGACCTCTATTTTTACAAGCTCCATGCAGCCAGCCTGGAGTCTCTCAAAAGCTCCTATCGTATCCGCCCCCACCACCGCCGCCGGCAGCCCATTCCACGCACACACCACACAACGTAAAAAAAAACTGCCCTGACAACTCCTGTGTACATACTTCCAAGCACCATAACTCAATGCGCTTTTGTGCTAGTCATTTTAGCCTTGGCGAAAGGGGTCTGACTGTCCACACGATAAAATCCTCTCATTATCTTGTACACATCTGTCTGTTCACCGCTCATTCTCCGTCGCTCCAAGGAGAAAAGATCGAGTTCATTCAACCTCATAAGGAATGCTCCTCCATTCCAGCGACAATCTTGTATTTTGGGGACCGCATACCATCGAGGAATGTGTTTCTCATCCACAGTACCACTTTTCCGTTCCCCCAACAAAGACAACCCTATCGACACAGCTCGTCAGATTTCACCCGCCTCCCTGCTGAGTCACAGAATCATAGGCAGTGCCAGAGACCCGACCGGTGAGACATTCCCCTGCTTGGTCATTTGCACCTCTCTCCTCCCATCCAGAACTATCCAACGTGGGTTATCGGTTATTGAGCAGGTTGGCCACAAGGGTTCTCTGCAATGGTTATAGCTGTTTAACCCCTTTCACCTTCCTGTCTGTCACCCAGATTCCTGTATCCTCCACCTTGAGTGTAAGTACCTCTCTATATACCCGCCCTATCACCCGCTCAGCTTCCTGAATGATCCCGAGTTCGTCCAGTTCCAGTTCCAACGTTGTTACGCACAGTGATAGAAGGTGCAGCTGGATGACTTTCCTACAGGTGAAGTTGTCAGGGACTCTGGCGGTCTCCATGCCCTCCCACAACCCGTAAGGAAAGCAGTCCACTCTCCTGCAGGAATGCTCACTGCTCTTTCTAACTGCAATTATAAACGAAACAATTAATAAATTGAAAACAAATCTAGCAACATTTTTATGCCTCTCTCATCCGTCCAGCATCAAATTGATCAGCCTTCTACCTTTCACTCGGACACTGATTACTTGAACAATTTCCGCTGCGATTGCCCACCCCTTTACTCCGAGGTATGTCCGCTCTGCTCCTGTTAATTACACGGATATAGAAATTCAAACAATGAATGAAATTCACCCCACACCGTCCCAACACCCCGACGCGGGATCAGGCACAGATTGAAGCTCCCTCCCCCCGGTCTCTTCACACACTCCGAGGGTCAGAAGCTGCTTTCCTCTCCCCACCCCCAGCACTCCGCCGTTCCAGTCCTCCTTCATTGTGTGTCTGTCTCGGAGACTGTGCGTGTGTTCGTGTTCAGATGGTGAGCAGGGAAGAGCAGAGAAGTGGGAGAGGTTGACGGGGAGGGGGTAGGGAGGGTGTTGGCAAAAAGTGGTCACTGGCAGAAAGTGGTGTGGTACCGCAAGACCGGCCTGTCTACACAGAACCGTGAACAGGATCAGAACCGAGAGATCGACATCCGGAAGAGGGGGTTGGGTATTGTAAGACCAGACGTCACCTCTCCCCCTTCCTCCCCAGATTTCCAGATGAACGGGGGGAGGGCTGTAGAGGAGTGAGAGGGTTGATGGAACCGTGGAGAGTGTAGGGGATTGAACGGGTCAGGTGGACGGGAAGAGGAGATGGTGAAGGAGGAGATAACGGAGACGGCTAAGAGTGCGGGAGACGGAGGGCTGATGGAGTCGGGGTGTGTAAAAATGATTGCGGTGATGGAAATGAAGGTAGGGGAAATCGACATCGGGTGTAGGGTGTAGGGGTGTGCTGATGTAACACCAGACGTCACATCTCCCTCTTCCCCACAATTCCACATTAACACAGAAAGGGAGCGGGGCAGAGGATGCAGCGAGATGACGGAAACCTGGAAGGCTGTAGGGGACGCAGCGTTTCAGAGAGACGGCGAGAGGAGTTGGGGAAGGGGGGATAACAGAGACGGCGTAAGGTGTAGGGGATAAAACAGTAATGGAGACGAGGTGTGTGGAAGGGAAGGTATGAATACAACGGGGGAGGGTGGTGACGTTGAGGATGTCCTGTCTGACTGTGGCGAGGTTGGTCGACGGGGAACGGGGTTGGCGACGAGGGGAGTCGTAGGGGAGAAAGGGGCTGATGGAGACAGGGTAGGGTGCTTGCACTGCTGGTGGTGACAGAGACTGACGGTGTGCAGAAGAGCGAGGAGATGGGCAAGGGTTATTGGAAGGGACAGAGTGACTGGAACCGAGAGTGGGGAAGAGGGAGGGACTGACAGAGACGGGGGCGGGGTTGAGGAGGAGAAGTAGGAACAACTGAGGTGTGTAGCGGTGCACAGGAGGGAGGAGTCATGGAGTCGGGGAGGATTTTATTGGAGGGGACCGGTTCTGATGTCGGGCGGGGAGGAGATGACGGAGACGAAGGGGGTTGCAGTTCAGTAACTACACGAGTTGGAAAGTCACGTTGCATTTGAAAAAGACGTTATAGAGGGGCATCATGTTCGGCTCTGCTCGCCCACTTCGCTTCTGTAACCTCTATTTTCTCGGCCGATGTAAGATTCATCCTTCAGGTGGGTGAACCCTCGCAAGGCATCGGGTTCCGAATGTGTTTCTAGTAGGGCATTGAAAACCTTTGACACCAACAGGCTGGAGTGGACAAGGTGTCGGCAGAGAGGAAGGCTAACAAAAGGTTCGCATTCATTTCCCGGTCAAGGAATTAATTTTCAGGCTCTTCTGAGGCCTCGTTTGGAGTGTGTTTCCCTGACACTTCCACTTTAAGACTCGGAATGCAAATTTCTGCCTATCACAATCCTTCCTGGAATGTCTGTAATTAAATGGATTGTACTGAGCACTCAGTGCTCAACCGTCGAAGATCTATTTCTAGCACTGTGGGTTGTGATTGACACTTCGGATGCAGTTACTGCCGTCGTTTATTTTGAGCCTAACTCTGAGTTAATTCCAGACCTGACTCCGCACTTGGGTTGACACCATCCATAACTCCCTGGACACAGAAGTTATTGTGACGTCAGGAGTATGTGACGATTTGGTCTCTCATTGAACGCGCGTAAATTTCTATGGATGTCCGCTGGGGGGCGCTCCGACCAGTCGCATCACCGCCTGGTGTGGAGTCGACGACGCCCAGGGTGGCCAGGGACTTCAGAGGGATGTAGACTCAGCCGGTCCCTTCAAAGGCAACGCCGCTCCCTCCGTCTCGTAGTTGAAACGGTGTTTATCACGATTGCAAGACGAACTCTTCATGGTCGATTTGCACTCTGCATTCGAACTTTCCAGAGTGCCTCTTGTAGACAACATTAGAGGCCACTTTCCTATTAAGAAGTGTTAGACAATCTCAACCGAAGCAAAATAGATCCAGTTGGCAACCCCAAGAGTTTTTTTGGACATATTCCCACTACTCCACTCTCTCCACAGCCCGTGTCGGTCTCTAAACTAATCTCAATATACTGCGATCTCCACGCAGCCCCACGTCAGTCTCCAAACTATTCTCACTACACCGATCACTCTCCACGACCCCGCGTCATTATCCAGACTAATCTCAGGGGATACATCGGGGCACCGAGACGGGCTGTGGTGGTGGGAAGACAGGAGATAACGGAGACGGTAATGGGTGCAGAGAGGAAATGTGTCAGGAAGAAGGTACAGTATTGCCATGTCATGAGTTTGATACAATTTGGTCTCTCATTGTACACCAGCAAATTTCCATGGATGTCCGCTCGGGGGCGCTCTGTCCAGTCGCATCACCGCCTGATGTGGAGTCGTCAACGCCTTGGGTGGCCAGACTCTGCAGAGAGATGTAGACTCAGACAGCCCCCTCAAGGACACTAGCGCTTCACCGTCTCGCAGATGAAATTGTGTTTATCACGACAACAAGAGGAACTCTTCCTGGACGATTTGCATTCACTGCATTCGGACTTTCCAGAGATCATCTTGTACAGGACATTTCCTATCAAAAGTGTTGAACAATCTGAACAGAAGCAAAATAGATTCAGCAGACAACCCCGGGATTTCTTCGAACATTTCCCAGTGCTTCGCTCTCTCTCTCTCTCTTCACGGCCCCGTGTCATTCTCCAGACCAATCTCACTACACATTTCGGGGATCCAGCGGGGCACGAGACGGGTTGTGTCGGTGGGAAGACAGGAGTTGACCGAGACGGTGATGTGTGCAGAGAAGGAATGTGTCACGAAGACGGGACAGCTTGAAAGGGAGGGAATGTGATGGGAACGGGAGTACTGTAAAGGATGCAGTCTGTGACGGAGACAGGAGTAGTGCTGGAGAGCGAGGGGATTATGCATACGGGGGGATTGTGCCCTGCTACCGTGAAGGGCGTGACGGTGTGTCGGTAACGTTGGGCGTTGAGTTCGTGTCCCGTTGAGTGCTGTGTCGGTGTCGCGGTGAGAGGGGTGGGTGTCTGTGTTGTAGTGAGGGCTGTGTGACTCTTTCACTGACTATGTCGAGAGGTCGTTCCCTGAGTTTCTGAATGCAGCGTCATATTCCTTCATCTACACCTCCCCCTGCGTTTCCCATCTCATGAGTTCAAAACCCTCCTTGTTCCTCCTGTAGAGCAGTGAACGTAAATCACCGAACAGATGAGACCCTTCGGCCCGCAATGTTGTGATATACCAATTAACCTAAATCCCATCGGCCGTCACACGTCCAACTATATAAATCCCCTGTATATCCACGTGTCTGTCAAAGAGCCAGTGAAACGCCTCTATCGATCTGCCTCACCACTGTCTCTGGTAACACAGTCCAAGCATCCATTAGTCTTCGTGTGAATAAAAAACTTGCCGACCTCATCTCCTTTGAAGTTGCCACCCACACCTCAGTAATAGAGGAAACCAACAATTCCGTCCACTGCTTATGGATTGTGCTCTCTATTCCGGGCAGCATCCGAATAAATCCCTTCTGTATCCTCTCCAAAGACCCCGCACACTTCCTTCAACCGAGCGTCCAGAAATTATTCAGGAATCTCCAAAACGTCAAACCCAATGCCAACTCCTATCTGCCCCTTGGTTTCCCGGCTCTCTCCCCCATCTACAAGGTGTGAACCCTAATCCTCTACATTGAACTCCCTCTCTCCTTCAACACCTCCCATTATTAAAGTGCAGACTCTTCCCTTCCACACAGGTTAAACAGCTCTTCGGCTCCAACTTAGCACGTACATCTTTGCCAGAATAAAAAGCCTGGCCGAATCCACATTTGCCAGATCATTCCGGACTCCAATAAAGTTGGCAAGTCAATTTAGAAACTAATCATGAGGTCAAAAATAACCTTTACAAAAATTACCTTCTATCTAATGGCTTTATCCTCACTTTTTCCCAGGGCTGAAATGTTTGCCACAAGAGGACACGGGTTTAAGGTGCTGGGGAGTAGGTACAGAGGAGATGTCAGGGGTAAGTCTTTTACGCAGAGAGTGGTGAATGTGCCGGAAACGGTGGTGGTGGCGGAAACGATAGGGTCATTTAATAGCCTTTTGGATAGGTACATGGAGCTTAGAAAAATAGAGGGCTATAGGTAAGCCTAGTAATTTCTAAGGTGCGGACGTGTTCGGCACAACATTGTGGGCCGAAGGGCCTGCATTGTGTTGTAGGTTTTCTATATTCCTATGTTTCTATCTTCCTTTTCTCTTGCTGATGAATCCGCCTTGCTGATTGGTTGTTGTTCAAACAAACGCGTGGCACTGGTTTATAATGCACATATTTCCCGCTCCCGAATTCTGATTGGAGGCTGCCCCAAGGGGAAAATATACATGAGTCTCTGACACAGTCAGTCAGACCCTGAGCGAGACTCCTCCATACAATCCCATCATGCACAACCGGAGTCAGACGCTGAGTGAAGCTCCCTCACCAACATTACATCACACAAGTTCGGAGTCTGAAAACGACTGAAGCTCCCTCCGCGCTGTCCTAAAGTTTCGGAAAAGGAGGGCAGCTCCCACTCACCGTCGTATAACGCAATTTTGGAATCAGAGAGCGAATGAATCTCCCTCCACTCTGTCCCGTCACACACTGCTCGGGTCAAACACAGAGTGCGTCTCCCTCCACGCCGTCCCATCACATACTCCCGGGATCAGGTGCAGTGTGAAGATCCCTCCACACCGTTCCATCACACACTTTCCGGAGAAGACACAGAGTGCTTTTCCCTCTCCACCGTCCCAAGGCAGACCCCCGAGATCAAACACGTGATGCTCCCTCGACCCTGCCCCATCACATTCTTTCGGGTACAGACACAGAGTGAGTTCCCTGTTCCCCATTCCCTCACACATTCACCGTTCAGATATTGTTTAGTTCAACTGCAACTCCCCGGCCCAACACCCGCACAATCGCATCACACACTACCCAAGTCAATAGGAGAGCTAAACCCCCTCCGTCCTCCACTTTCCCCTCTCAGCAATCCCCAGCGCTCCCCCATCCCAGTCGTCTGGAATTCTGTCCCAGTATCTGTCCCGGATACTGTGAGTGCGCGTGACAGGATGTGGATTATTCAGCGCGCACGTGCTCCCAGTTATAATCACCGACTCCAAATCCCGGTCGGGGGTCCGAACCTCTGCAACGGGATGATAGACTCCCTCAACCAGAAACCACAGTCGGTAGCAGCGTTACCGAGCGACAATTTGTGCTGTGGAAGTGGGGGGGGGGGGGGCTGCAGAAGGGCTCGGACACATTAGGAGAATGGGAATAGACGTAGCAGATAGAATGCAGTGCCGGGAATCGTATGGGCATTCAATTTGAAAATAAATAAATAAAATCGTAGAATAGTTTCTTACGGGATGTTTTTTTGTAACCCAGGCAATCTGTTCATATTCTATATCTTCACAGAATGGTCTGGATCAATTTTGAACCGGCCCAAGAATCTCCTGATAACAAGTGTCTATACAAAAGTTTGAACCGCGGGTCTATTTCGTATGTATAAATAACCTATCTGACGTTAATAAATGGGTGATGAATATTTAATTAATTTTTCAGAGCTCCAAAATCCATTTCAATAGCTACGGGTCAAATTCGACCCGGAGCAGACGCAACGTACAAACATCTGCAGCACCTGTACAAAACTATAAAGCTTCAGGGTGTTTTTACTGTTGTCAAATGTCCGAACGGGTCAAACATGACCGGCACAGTGTGTAAGGGTTAAAAACAATCTGCGGTACAGAGGGATTTGGGAGACCTCGTTCAGCTTCCCTAAAGGATTAACCTGCAGCTTGAGCCGGTGACAGCGTTAATGTCAAGAGTACTGGGACGTAAAAGCATTGACGTCATTCTCAGGTTTAATACGTCACTGGTGAGGTCACATTTGGAGAGCGTTCAGGTGAATGATTACGGGATTGGGAGTCGTATTGTAGGAGGAGTATTTGACAGCTCCGGGATATTGAACACCCACACACAGCGATTCAGTAACAGCTTCTTCCCCTACGCCAATGCATCAGCAAAAACTCGACATTTCTGCGTTGTTTATTAATATTTGCAATTTACATTAATTATACATCTTTGCACCGTACTTATGCTTCAAAAGAACAAATTCCAGGGGTTGTTATTTCCAGATAATAATTGAAATAGCGATTCCTGTGGACAACATCCGATAGGGTGGACAGGACACTTGGCCCGCTGGTCTTCACCAGTCACACCGAATCCAGGAGTCGGGAGGTCACGTTGCCGTGGTACAAGACGTCGGTGAGGCCGCCCTGCTTTAGGAAAAATGTCAGTGATCTGGATAAACTGTACAGGGAATTCTACGGGGATACTGCCAGAACTCGGAGGACTGAGTTAAGGAGAGCGGGAAGGAAGGTGGGAACATTATTCCCTGGAGCGTAGTTATAACATTTACAGAGTTCCATAAACCCGAGAGGGGCACCGACAGATGGAATGCGCACAGACTTTCACTCAGGGTCGGGTTGTAGAGAACCAGATGGCACAGGATTGAGGTGAGAGTGAGTGGAAAGGAGAAATTGAGAGAGAGATCAGGGAGACGGAGGGTTTAGAGAGAACAGGGAGGGGAGGTATAGAGTTCCTGAGGAGGGAAGGTGAGAGAGGTGAAAGAGGAGTGCAGAGGGAGCAGAGAAAGTGCGGGCGGAGAACTTTCGTTGGAATAAGGGGATCTGAGGGGCAGACAGGAAGGTAGAGGGAACTAGGAAGATCGTGACGTGGGTAATGGCGAGAACGAAGGGAATAGACGACGAGAAGGGTTTGTCGTAGTCTGTTAGAGAGAATATGATGGCGACAAGATTAGGAGATGTAGGAGGGAGGGGCAGGGAGGGTGCGGAGCGAATTTGACATGATTTAGGAATGAGAGTGAAGGGGAGAGCAGGAGGAGAATATAGGGGTAGTCACTTGATTTATGTCGACTCCACTGGCTGTTGGCAGAGACCCTGGGTCTTTTGAAGAACATCCGGGAACAAAGTTGCTGACCTCTCGCAGATGAAACGCCGATCATGAACACAAAGTATAGTCATTACGCACTGACTGCAGACGCGTATTCCCGAGGACGCTTTGTAAAGGAGACTCTGTCCCACATTCCTATCCAGGAGGGGTAAACAATTTCAACAGAGACAAAACAGCTTCAGTAGAGAACCCGATCAGAATCCGTCCCCAAGCTAATCCCATGAATTCGATCTCTCCTAATTGCCTGTGTGAATCCCCAAACTCATCCCATTCAACCACTCTCTCCCCACAGCCCCGTGCCGGTACCCAGAAAAATCCCATGGCCCCACAATCCTGTGTCAGTTCCCAAATTAATCGTACTGACCCAATGTCTCCCCACAGCCCCGTAAACCCCCAAACTAATCCCACCCAACCGCTTCCCCGCTACATTCCCCTTTCAGTTCCCATACGAATCGAACAGGCCGAAACTCCCCCCTCTGATCTGTTTCAGTCCCCGAACAAACCCCCCCCCGTCCCACCGTCTCCCCACAGTTATGGCTGTCCCGAAATGTATCCCACTGTTCCACAGTCTTCCCTCAGCCCTGTGTGGTTCCAGGTTCATCTCGTTGCCCCTTCCTCTACCCAGAGCTTCGTGTCTGTCTCCTGACATATCCCACTACACCGCGCTCTCCTCATAGCCTCTGGTCCGCCTCCCGACTTATACCACTGGCACCCTCTATCCCACATCCTTGCCTCAGTTGGCAATCTAATTCCGTTAACCCAGTGTGTGTCCGCCGCCCTGTATCGGTCTCCAAACTAATCCATTTGTTCAACTCTCGCCACAGAGATCCGTGTCATTCACCAAACGAATCCCGCCGTTGCTCCCTCTCCTCACAGTCCGGCGAATATCTCCAAAATAGTCCCACTGAACCGCGCTGTCCTCACCCAGATACGTCAGTACTAAAATAAACTCTGTCACTGATCTCTCCCCACTGCCCTCTGGCAGTTTTCGAAATATTCCTACTGCCCTGTCCTCCCCGACAGACACGTTTCGGCCCCAAAATGTTCCCATTCAAACACCCTACCCCCTTCCCAGGTGCAGTCTACAAACAAATCACAATGCCCCTCCATTTTATGACAAAACTACTTCAGTCCGTAAAGTAATCCCATTTTCCCCCGTTAGGACTATATCAATAACGAATCTTCACTCCACAGATTAGTTATAATCTTACCCGTTTTCGCATTTTTCGATCCAGTAAGCAAAGTTGCTGTCAGGAAGATTGTGGAATACAAAGAGCTGAGAAGTTAAATTTAATTCATTATTGCCAAGAATTGAAAACTATCTACGTACCTTCCCTCTATTGATTATAACACGATACTGTGATGGGACGGTGTGGAGGGAGATTCACTATGTATCTGACCCCGGGAGTGTGTGAGGGGAAGGTGTGGAGGGAGATTCATTCTGTGCCTGACCCCTGGAGTGTGCGATGTGACGGTTGGGAGGGGGGTTCACTCTGTGTTTGACCCCGGGAGTGTGTGATGATTCCTGGGTTATTGTGGGATCTTCCCGTGCAGTGACACATACCGCTTCATCCCTTGAATTTATTTCCAGCAGCCTTGAATAACGGATTGAACATTCTTGCTTCGCTTCTTGGAAAGATGTTTCAAACCTGGATACGTAATAACACCGGTCTTTACTTGTGACCCATTCCTGGGAACATGTTTGCTCTGAAAATCAGGGACAAGGAATGGTGACACAAAGAGTGAATCTCCCTTCACACTTCCCCATTACACACATACGGGTTGACACACAGAGTGAAATTCCCTCCACGCGGTCCCATCACGCACCCCCGAGGTCAGAAACAGTGTGAATCTCCCTCCACAAACTCCCGTCGGAAAGTAACAAGGATCAGACACAGTGAAGTTCCCTCCACACCATTCATCACACACTGCTGTGGTCAGGACACAGAGTGAATAGAACATAGAATAATACAGCACATTACAGGCCCAGTGGCGCACAATGTTGTGCCGACACTTAAACCCTGCCTCCCATATATCCCCCCCACCATAATTTCCTCCATGTACCTGTCTAGTAGTTTCTTAAATTTCACTAGTGTATCTGCCTCCACCACGGACTCAGGCAGTGCATTCCACGCACCAACCTCTCTCTAATATCCCCCTTGAATTTCCCACCCCTTACACGTCATGTCCTCTTGTGTTAAGAAGTGTTGCCCTGGGGAAGAGGCGCTGGCTATCTATTCTACTTTATATCTTGTATACCTCTGTCATGTCTCCTCTCCAGACATGAGTCACCGTTCCCGGGGTCAGACGTGGAGTGAAGCTCCGTGCACACTGCCTTTTATAAACCCCCGGGGTCAGACGTGGAGTGAAGCTCCCTGCACACTGCCTTTTATAAACGCCCGGGGTCAGACGTGGAGTGAAGCTCCCTGCACACAGCCTTTTATAAACCCCCGGGGTCAGACGTGGAGTGAAGCTCCCTGCACACTGCCTTTTATAAACGCCCGGGGTCAGACGTGGAGTGAAGCTCCCTGCACACAGCCTTTTATAAACCCCCGGGGTCAGACGTGGAGTGAAACTCCGTGCACACTGCTTTATATAAACGCCCGGGGTCAGACGTGGAGTGAAGCTCCGTGCACACTGCCTTTTATAAACCCCCGGGGTCAGACGTGGAGTGAAGCTCCGTGCACACTGCCTTTTATAAACGCACGGGGTCAGACGTGGAGTGAAGCTCCGTGCACACTGCCTTTTATAAACGCCTGGGGTCAGACGTCGAGTGAAACTCCGTGCACACTGCTTTATATAAACGCCCGGGGTCAGACGTGGAGTGAAGCTCCGTGCACACTGCCTTTTATAAACCCCCGGGGTCAGACGTGGAGTGAAGCTCCCTGCACACTGCCTTTTATAAACGCCCGGGGTCAGACGTGGAGTGAAGCTCCCTGCACACAGCCTTTTATAAACCCCCGGGGTCAGACGTGGAGTGAAACTCCGTGCACACTGCTTTATATAAACGCCCGGGGTCAGACGTGGAGTGAAGCTCCGTGCACACTGCCTTTTATAAACCCCCGGGGTCAGACGTGGAGTGAAGCTCCGTGCACACTGCCTTTTATAAACTCCCGGGGTCAGACGTGGAGTGAAGCTCCCTCCACACTGACTTTTATAAACGCCCGGGGTCAGACGTGGATTGAAGCTCCCTGCACACAGCCTTTTATAAACCCGCGGGGTCAGACGTGGAGTGAAGCTCCCTCCACACTGCCTTTTATAAACGCCCGGGGTCAGACGTGGAGTGAAGTTCCCTGCACATTGCCTTTTATAAACGCCCGGGGTCAGACGTGGAGTGAAGCTCCCTGCACACTGCCTATTATAAACCCCCGGGGTCAGACGTGGAGTGAAGCTCCATGCACACTGCCTTTTATAAACGCCCGGGGTCAGACGTGGAGTGAAGCTCCGTGCACACTGTCTTTTAGAAACGCCCGGGGTCAGACGTGGAGTGAAGCTCCCTGCACACAGCCTTTTATAAACCCCCGGGGTCAGACGTGGAGTGAAGCTTCCTCCACACTGCCTTTTATAAACGCCCGGGGTCAGACGTGGAGTGAAGCTCCCTGCACATTGCCTTTTATAAACGCCCGGGGTCAGACGTGGAGTGAAGCTCCCTGCACACTGCCTATTATAAACCCCCGGGGTCAGACGTGGAGTGAAGCTCCCTGCACACTGCCTTTTATAAACGCCCGCGGTCAGACGTGGAGTGAAACTCCGTGCACACTGCCTTTCATAAACACCCGGGGTCAGACGTGGAGTGAAGCTCCGTGCACACTGCCTTTTATAAACGCTCGGGGTCAGACGTGGACTGAAGCTCCATGCACACTGTCTTTTATAAACGCCAGGGGGCAGACGTGGACTGAAGCTCCGTGCACACTGCCTTTTATAAACGCTAGGGGTCAGACGTGGACTGAAGCTCCGTGCACACTGCCTTTTATAAACGCTAGGGGTCAGACGTGGACTGAAGCCCCATGCACACTGTCTTTTATAAACGCCCGGGGTCAGACGTGGACTGAAGCTCTGTGCACACTGCCTTTTATAAACGCCCTGGATCAGACGTTGAGTGAATCTCCGTGCACACTGCCTTTTATAAACGCCCGGGGTCAGACGAGGAGTGAAGCTCCGTGAACACTGCCTTTTATAAACGCCCGTGGTCAGACGTGGAGTGAAGCTCCGTGCACACTGCCTTTTATAAATGCCCGGGGTCAGACGTGGAGTGAAGCTCCGTGCACACTGTCTTTTATAAACGCTCGGGGTCAAACGTGGAGTGAAGCCCCATGCACACTGCCTTTTATAAACGCCCGGGGTCAGACGTGGAGTGAAGTTCCCTGCACATTGCCTTTTATAAACGCCCGGGGTCAGACGTGGAGTGAAACTCCCTGCACACTGCCTTTAATAAACACCCGGGGTCAGACGTGGAGTGAAGCTCCGTGCACACTGCCTTTTATAAACGCCCGCGGTCAGACGTGGAGTGAAGCTCCGTGCACATTGCCTTTCATAAACACCCGGGGTCAGACGTGGAGTGAAGCTCCGTGCACACTGTCTTTTATAAACGCCAGGGGGCAGACGTGGACTGAAGCTCCGTGCACACTGCCTTTTATAAACACCCGGGGTCAGACGTGGAGTGAAGCTCCGTGCACACTGCCTTTTATAAACGCTAGGGGTCAGACGTGGACTCAAGCCCCTTGCACACTGCCTTTTATAAACGCCCGGGATCAGACGTTGAGTGAATCTCCGTGCACACTGCCTTTTATAAACGCCCGGGGTCAGACGAGGAGTGAAGCTCCGTGAACACTGCCTTTTATAAACGCCCGTGGTCAGACGTGGAGTGAAGCTCCGTGCACACTGCCTTTTATAAACGCCCGGAGTCAGACGTGGAGTGAAGCTCCATGCACACGGCCTTTTATAAACCAACGTGGTCCGACGTGGTGTGATGCTCCGTGCACACTGCCTTTTATAAACGCCCGGGGTTTGACGTGGAGTGAAGCTCCGTACATACTGTCTTTTATAAACCACCGAGGTCAGACGTGGAATGAAGCTCGGTGCACACTGCCTTTTATAAACGCCCGGTGTCAGACGTGGAGTGAAGCTCCATGCACACTGCCTTTTATAAAAGTCCGGGGTCAGACGTGAGTGAAGCTCCGTGCACACTGCCTTTTATAAACGCTCGGGGACAAACGTGGAGTGAAGCCCCATGCACACTGCCTTTTATAAACGCCCGCGGTCAGACGTGGAGTGAAGCTCCGTGCACACTGCCTTTCATAAACACCCGGCGTCAGACGTGGAGTGAAGCTCCGTGCACACTGCCTTTTTTCAACGCTCGGGGTCAGACGTGGACTGAAGCTCCATGCTCACTGTCTTTTATAAACGCCAGGGGGCAGACGTGGACTGAAGCTCCGTACACTGCCTTTTATAAACGCTAGGGGTCAGACGTGGACTGAAGCCCCATGCACACTGTCTTTTATAAACGCCCGGGGTCAGACGTGGACTGAAACTCTGTGCACACTGCCTTTTATAAACGCCCGGGATCAGACGTTGAGTGAATCTCCGTGCACACTGCCTTTTATAAACAGACGGGGTCAGACGTGGAGAGAAGCTCCGTGCACACTGCCTATTATAAACCCCCGGGGTCAGACGTGGACTGAAACTCTGTGCACACTGCCTTTTATAAACGCCCGGGATCAGACGTGGAGTGAAGCTCCATGCACACTGTCTTTTATAAACAGACGGGGTCTGACGTGGAGAGAAGCTCCGTGCACACTGCCTATTATAAACCCCCGGGGTCAGACGTGGAGTGAAGCTCCGTGCACACTGCCTTTTATAAACGGCCGGGGTCAAACGTGGAGTGAAGCTCCATGCACACGGCCTTTTATAAACCATCGGGGTCCGACGTGGTGTGATGCTCCGTGCACACTGCCTTTTATAAACGCCCGGGGTTTGACGTGGAGTGAAGCTCCGTACACACTGTCTTTTATAAACGCCCGGGATCAGACGTGGAGTGAAGCTCCATGCACACTGACTTTTATAAACAGACGGGGTCAGACGTGGAGAGAGGCTCCGTGCACACTGCCTATTATGAACCCCCGGGGTCAGACGTGGAGTGAAGCTCCGTGCACACGGCCTTTTATAAACGCCCGGGGTCAGACGTGGAGTGATGCTCCCTGCACACTGCCTTTTATAAACGCCCGGGGTCAGACGTGGAGTGAAGCTCCCTGCACACTTCCTTTTATAAACGCACGGGGTCAGACGTGGAGTGAAGCTCCGTGCACACTGCCTATTATAAACACCCGGGGTCAGACGTGGAGAGACGCTCCGTGCACACTGCCTTTTATAAACGCCCGGGCTCAGACGTGGAGTGAAGCTCCGTGCACACTGCCTTTTATAAACACTCGGGGTCAGAAGTAGAGTGAAGCTCCGTGCACACTGCCTTTTATATACACCCGGGGTCAGAAGTGGAGTGGTGCTCCCTGCACACTGCCTTTTAAAAACGCCCGGGGTCAGACGTGGAAAGAAGCTCCGTGCACACTGCCTATTATAAACACCCGGGGTCAGACGTGGAGAGAAGCTCCGTGCACACTGACTATTATAAACACCCGGGGTCAGACGTGGAGAGACGCTCTGTGCACACTGCCTATTATAAACACCCGGGGTCAGACGTGGAGAGACGCTCCGTGCACACTGCCTTTAATAAAGGCCCGGGGTCAGACGCGGAGAGAAGCTCCGTGCACACTGCCTTTTATAAAGGCACGGGGTCAGATACTCCCGGGGTCAGTTACAGAGGAAAGCTCCCTCAACACCGCCACTCACACGCTCCCGGGGTCAGACAACAGAATTTAGATCCTCTACAAAGTCCAATAACACACAGCCTGATCAGGCACAATGTGAATCTCTCTCTCTCCACGGCCCCATTACACACTCCAGCGTTCAGAGACAGAAAGAAACTCCCTCTGTGCACACGACGAATATCGGTGTGAATCTCCATCCTTACGTCCCGTCACGCATCTCCTGGCAGGTCACAGTGTGAGGCTCTCTCTGGACCGTTCCATCACACCCACCTGTGTTTTCACACAATGCGAAACTCCGCCCACACCCTCCAATGGCACACTCACGGGGTCAGACTCCCTCCAAAATATCCAAACACACAATCCGGTGTCACATAGAATAAACCCTCCATCTGCACCGTCCCATCACACACTCCTGGAATCAAACACAAACGCTCTCTCTCTACGATCCCATTACACACTCCGGGAGTCAGACACAGAGTGACGCTCCCTCTGCAACGTCCCATCACTCACTCCCCGAATTAGACACATACTGAAGCTGTCTCTCCTCGATCCCATAACACACTCCCGTATTCAGACTCAAAATGAATCCTCCTCTGCAACTTCCCATCATTCACTCCCGGATTCCGACACAGAGTGAATCCCCCGCTACACCGTCCCATCACACACTCCCACATTCAGAGTAAAACGTTCTCTCCACGGTGCCATAACACTCTTCAGGGGTCCGACATGGGGTGAATCTCTCTGTGCAGTGTCCCATCGCAGAACCCCAAAGTCTGACACAGAGTGAAGTTGGATCCATACTGGATTCAGTGATAGAGTGAAGTTTCCTCCACGCATCTCCATCACACACTCACCGGGTCAAGCACAGATTGAATCACCCTCCATACCTTCTCTTCACACACTCCCGATATTAAGCACTGAGTGACGCTTCATGCCTGCCCTGTGATGAGGAGGGGGTGAAAGAGGGGGATGATGCCTCACCTCTGCTTCTGGTCAACAATTCGCAGATCTGGTGATGGAGATCGGACAGATTAGATTTGAGCGCTGAAAGCTTGGATTGAAGGGATGAGTTTAACTGATGGTAGTTTCGGTGGCAGGTTTCCTTAGACTGACGAATCTGTGACACTGAGAGAGATGGTGAAGGATGTTTAGCCTTTGCAGTGACACGTGAGTCAGCGTCACGCTACCAAACTGGTCACGGAGATTATACCCATGTAGCAATATCACAATTACAGCACGGAATCAGGCTATCTCGGCCCTTCTAGTCCGTTCCCAACGCTTACTCTCACCTATTTTCAACGCACTGCACTCAGCCCATAACCCCCCATTCCTTTACTGTCCATGTACCTATCCAATCTTACTTTTTATGACAATACCGAACCTGCCCCTGCCACTTCTGCTGGAAGCTCGTTCCACACAGCCACCAGTCTCTGAGTAAAAAAAAATATTTCTCGTGTTACCCCTAAACTTTTGCCCCGTAAGTCTCAACTCATGTCCTCTTGCTTGAATCTCCCGTACTCTCAATGGGAAACGCCTATACACGTCAACTCTATCTATCCCCCTCATAATTTCAAATACCTCTATCAAGTTCACCCTCAACCTTCTACGCTCCAAAGAATAAAGACCTAACTTGTTCAGCCTTTCCCTGTAACTCAGGTGCTGAAAACCAGGAAACATTCTAGTAAATCTTTTCTATACTCTCTCTATCTTGTTGACATCTTTCCTATCATTCGGTGACCAAAACTGTACACAATACTCAAAATTTGGCCTTACCAATGCCTTGTACAATTCTAACATTACATCCCAACTCCTATACTCAGTGGTCTGATTTATAAAGGCCAGCATACCAAAAGTTTTCTTTACCACCCTATGCAGATGAGATTCCACCTTCAGGGAGCTATGCACCATTATAATTTTGTTGTGTCAGTGTCTCGGTGAAGGGTGTCACAGTGAAGGACGTGCTGATGGCACAGTGCGAGGCGTCGGCGCCACATTGTGGGGCGCGTCTGTGTCACACTATGATGTACATCAATGTCCCGATGAAGATTTTGTTGATGTTACAATGGGGGTCTGCGTCAGTATCATGCTGGACATGTCCGATTTCCTGTGAGGGACGTGTGAGGAAACTGTGAGGAGTTTCTGTGCCCCGGCGATAGGTGTGCCAGATCACAATGAAGTGTCTCTCGATGTCAAGTCGAGGAAAATGCCAGTGTGGGGGCCCTTGTGGTGTCACCGTGGGTGGAGTATCTGTGTCATGTGTGGGGTGTGCTGGTCTCACAGAGCGGGGTATGTCAGTGTCACGATGAGAGACATGTCATGGCCACGCTGGGTGTGAGACGGTCACGCTGAGGTGTGTCTCGGTGTCACAGAGAGTACTATGTTGGTGTCATTGTGAATTTAGGTGTCAGTATCACGTTAAGGGATTTGCCTGTATCAGGGTGAGGTGTGGGGCATTGCCTGAGCGAGCGGTGCAGAGGAGCGATACTGTCTCGGTAAAGGGTGTTAATGCGATTTCTGAGTCTTTGTCACGGTGTGGTGCGGACTGGATCACGTTGTGGAGCGTGGAGATGTCACGGTATGCGGTACCTCAGTGTCACGGTGAAGACCGTGTCGGTGTCACTGTGAGGTGTGTTTCGGTGTCGCTTAAGGAATTTATCAGTGACACGTTCTGGGGCATGTCGATATTACAGTGAGGAGTAAGTTGCGGTCAGTGTGACTGTCACGGCGATGGGGTATATCAATGTCCTGGTGAAGGTTTTGTTGATGTTACAATTGGGGACTGGGTCATGTTTGTGTCACGGCGATGTAGTGTCAGCGTCGCGGTCAGGAGTATATCTGTGTCTCGTTGAAGGTCGTGACCGTGCTACGGCAACAGCATTGTTGATGTTATGGTGAATGGCGCTTCGGTGTCAGGACGAGTCTTGATTGTGTTACGGTAAAGGCCGTGTTTTTATCACGGTCAGGGGTGTGTCCGTGTTGTGGTGATGGGGTTTTAATCGGTGTTATGGCAAACGGCGCGTCTGTGTCATTGTGGTGTTTTACAATAACAATTTATTCCACTCTCTTTACGTATGGTGTGACTCCACTGGGAGAACGTTCCACTCACCATGGATCGAGAGACCGGCCACAGTCACCATAATGGCTGACGTAACTAGGCAGATTAGGCAGATCAGACGGTGCGGTCTATTTCCGATCTTTACTTTCGGCTGCTGTTCATGCGCAGCTGTGGAGAGACCACAAGACCATGCGATGATAAGAAATGGCAGCAAAAGGAGGCCATTCGGTTATTCAAGTCTGCCCCGCCATTCAGTCATGGGCTGAACCAATTCTTCCGTCATCCCCACTCCCCTGCATACTGCAAATACCCTTCGATATCCCGGCTAATCAAGAAACTATAGATCTCTGCCTGAAATGCACCAAATGATTTGGCCTCCACAGCCGCTTGTGGCAACAAATTCCACAGCTTTACCAGTCTCTGACTAACTCGCAATTTAGCTGCATCTCCGTCCTAAATGGACTATCTTCAATCCTGAAGTCGTGACCTCTTGTCCTAGACTCCCCTATCACGCGGAATAACATATTGTATCTAATCTGTTCAGGCCTTTAGACAATCGGAAAGTTTTTGTGAGATTTCCCCCCCCCCCTCAGTCTCCTGAACTCCAGGGAATACAGTCTAAAAGCTCCAGATGTTCCTCATACAATAACCCTCTCATTCCTGCAACCATTCTGGTGAATCTTCCCTGAAACCTCTCCAATGTCAGCACATCCATAAGGAGCCCCAGACGGCAGAGAATACTCCAAGTGTGGTCTCCGAGTGCTTCAACATCATATCCCTGTTCTTATATTTCGTACCTCTAGAAATCAATGGCAACATAGCACTCGACTTCTCCACCCCCGACTCAAACTGGAGACTGACCTTCAGGGTATCCAAGTCCCTTTGCATTTTGAATGTTCTGTCCATCTAAATAGTCGTCCGCACGTTCATTTCACCCACTAATGTCTGTACGCATACATTTTCCCAACGTTGTACCTCATTTAGGGTAAGATACGCTCGGGTATTTTATGGAAACATGGATAGATACCCCACACAGAAATAGGGTGTTTTAAGAGACTTCAGGACAGGTACATGGAACTTTGAAAAATAAAGGGTGAACGGGAAGTCTCGTCATTTCTATTGTAGGGACATGTTCGGCACAACTTTGTGGGCCGAAGGGACGGTGTTGTGCTGTAGGTTTTACATGTTGGCTGACGGTGTCCTGTGGTGTTCCACAGGGTCTCGTTGTGTCCGATTATTCTTCTATTATGTCAAAGACTTGGATGCTTGAATTAATACTCCGGTTTGAGTTTGCATACGACGTGAAGATTGCTGGAGGACAGGGAAGTTTAAGGAATGAAGGAGTCTGTAGGAGGACGGGAGATACAGGTCGACAGGCTGGTGAAGAAGGTGTTCGACTCGTTTGCCTTTATCAGTCAGGACACTGAGTCCGGGAGTCGGGAGGTCACATCCCAGTTGTACAAGACGTCGGCGAGGAGGCACTCGGATTTCGGTTCAGTCTTGGTTCGCCCTGCTGTCGGAGAGATGTAACTGAGCTGGAAAGAGTGCAGAGGGAGATTTTCCAGGATGTTGCAAGAGCTCGAGGGACTGAGTTATGAAGTGATGTCGGGCAGTTCAGGGCTTAATACCTTGGAGCCCAGGACTGACCTCACAGAGGGGCTTTGTTCCTTGGAGTGTACGGGTGACCTCACAGAGGGGCTTTGTTCCTTGGAGTGTACGGGTGACCTCACAGAGGGGCTTTGTTCCTTGGAGTGTACGGGTGTCCTTACAGAGGGGCTTTGTTCCTTGGAGTGTACGGGTGACCTCACAGAGGGGCTTTGTTCCTTGGAGTGTACGGGTGACCTCACAGAGGGGCTTTGTTCGTTGGAGTGTACGGGTGACCTTACAGAGGGGCTTTGTTCCTTGGAGTGTACGGGTGACCTCACAGAGGGGCTTTGTTCCTTGGAGTGTACAGGTGTCCTCACAGAGGGGCTTTGTTCCTTGGAGTGTACGGGTGACCTTACAGAGGGGCTTTGTACGTTGGAGTGTACGGGTGTCCTCACAGAGGGGCTTTGTTCCTTGGAGTGTACGGGTGACCTTACAGAGGGGCTTTGTACGTTGGAGTGTACGGGTGACCTTACAGAGGGGCTTTGTTCCTTGGAGTGTACGGGTGACCTCACAGAGGGTCTTGATTCCTTGGGGCCTAGGACTGACCTCACAGAGGGGCTTTGTTCCTTGGAGTGTACGGGTGACTCACAGAGGGGCTTTGTTCCCTGGGGTGTACGGGTGACCTCACAGAGGGGCTTTGTTCCTTGGAGTGTACGGGTGTACTTACAGAGGGGCTTTGTTCCTTGGAGTGTACGGGTGACCTCACAGAGGGGCTTTGTTCCTTGGAGTGTACGGGTGACCTCACAGAGGGGCTTTGTTCGTTGGAGTGTACGGGTGACCTTACAGAGGGGCTTTGTTCCTTGGAGTGTACGGGTGACCTCACAGAGGGTCTTGATTCCTTGGGGCCTAGGACTGACCTCACAGAGGGGCTTTGTTCCTTGGAGTGTACGGGTGACTCACAGAGGGGCTTTGTTCCCTGGGGTGTACGGGTGACCTCACAGAGGGCCTTTGTTCGTTGGAGTGTACGGGTGAACTTACAGAGGTGGACAATTTCATGAGGGTCACCTCTGCTACAGTCACGGACGAGAATGCACACGGCGAAGATGAGAGAAGAAATACATTTAATTGGGCATCCAAGTGACTAATTTTTGGACCCAAATGGTGGCCGGTATGTGGGACGAGATGCTAGGAAATTGGCCGAAGGAGAGTAATTTGCAGTATTTACTAAAACACACACTTCTGCATGTAACATGTGAAGTGTCCACAGTGGCGTCATAATTGTGAACTCTGACCTGTTTGGGCATTGGTTGGCAGCTTGCGGGGTCCTGGGGCAATGGGAGAAGCCTGATCCTCATCGATTACGGGCTGATCGTTCAGAAATTTCACCTCTGCGTAGGTGGAGCTCAGACCAACTGGGATGCAGAGCGAGGGAAGAACAGAGAGAAGGTGATAGAACGGGGAGTGGGGGCAGAGAGAGAGAGAGCAGAAAAAGGCGAAAGGAGAGTAGGGGAAGTGTGGGTTAAGTAAAGGGGGGAAAGGATGAGAGGCAGGGAGAAAGAATGTGAGGGAACGGGGAACACGGGGGGAGAGAGGATGATAGATGGATAGAGAGGAGGAGAGTGGTGAGCGATAGACGCAATGAGCGGGAATATAGAAGAGAGAGAATTGGGTTGAGAATTGTTAGAGGAGACGCAGAGAGTGGCAGAGGAAGAGAGAGCGGTGATAGAGGATAAGAGTGAGGGTAGGGGGAGGGACGAGAGAGAGCAAAGAGAGCAGTGGGAGATAGGAGAGTGAGGTTAGAAGATAAGTGGGATGCAGAGAGGGTAAGGAACAGAGGAACAGAAAGGGAGATTGCGAGAGAGGGGAAAAGGGGACGGGACAGAAAGAGAGAAGAGGTTGCGGAGCGGGAGATAAGCGGAAAATGGGGAGAAGGGGAGAGAGCAGTTTGAGAGGGGGCGGAGATAGCCGGAGGTCAGTGAATAAGTATTCAATGAGGGAAAGAGTGCGAAGGAGAGTGCGAGGGTGAGGAAGGGTGAAAGGGGGAGTGTGATAGACGGGCGAGTTTGGAGAGTTGGGCAAGTGAGGGAAGGGGAGGGAGGTTGAAATTTAGGAGAAGGGGAATTGGTTGGAAGAGTAGAGGGGAAAGGGCATGGGGAGAGAGACGGATCGGGAGAGATATAAGGATTTTCGATAGATGTGCGAAATTAGAGAGAATAGGCAGAGAGAGGGGCAAAGGTGGTAAAATATGGAGAGGTTGAGAGTGGAATGAAAGATGTGTGAGAGGGAGGGTGGTGGAAGGCAAAGCTGAGGAAAAAGGGAGGGGAATAAGGGAGGGAAAGCGGGGAAAGGAGGAGAGAGAGAGGGAGACAGAGAGATCAGATGAGAGAACAAGGTGGTTCGAAAGTTGAGAGATTCGTTCAAGTTTTCCGCTTCCTCCATGGTTCCCTCATCACCACCACTCCAATGTTGTTTCCTTTTTATCGACCCTCCCACGGTGATCCCTCCGCTCCGTGCTCCCTCCTCAATGTCCTTTTCCCCTCAGCGACCACTCTCACAGCAAATCCTCCTCACCGAATTCCAAGCCTCACCCACCACTACACGCCTCCCAGTGAATCCCCTCCTCAGCGCCCCCTCGCACAGCACTGCCTCCTCACCCCATCCCACAGGGCTCTGTCCAGACATCCAGTCACGAAGCACCGTCCACACCAAACACCGCCCCCCGCTTCCAATGTGCTGAATGCTCACTGTACGTCCAAGAGCGCCCCCTCCACACCGACCGTCTCACAGAGCTCCCTGATCATGGTCTATATCACGAGTTCCCTCTGACGTATTCTGCAGCAGTGAATCATCGGGGTCAACTGTACTTTGCCCTGAAATCTATCGAAAGGAATCGACACGTCACCTAAACACTGTCAAACCAAAAAAGATGAAACTGACCTTCATCTCTCCGGACCCGGGGCGCCGAGGTGGCCGAGATATTCAGCTGCACGTACGATACATCCGGTTCAGCTGGGGACAGAACATCTGAGGGTGAGAATCTGGGAGTGGCTACCTCCTCACCGTCACACCGCACATTCCCGGGGTCAGACGCAGAGTAAGTCTCCATCCACACCTTCACACAGCACATTCACGGTTGAGGCACAGAGAGAAACTCTCTCCACACAGTCTTATCACACATTTTTTAGACAGAAACACAGTGCAGCTCCCTCCACACTGTCACGTCACTGATCCCGGGTCAGTGACTGAGAATCATATAAACCATACCGCCATCTAGCGTTTGGCTAGTGAATTGCAGAGCAACGCAGACATACCGAGGCACAGATATAAATGTTCACAACGGCGCAGGCTACTTACAAAGGCTACGCTTTCGGCAACGACGCAGAGTGTAAATCAGCCTTAAAACTCCCTTCGCAGCGAGTCGTCATGAGTACCTGGGTTCAGACACCGAGTAAAGCGCCCTCAGCACCGACCGACCACACCACATCCCCAGGGTCAGCCATGGAGAGTAGCTCCGTCCACGCTATCCTATCTCATACTCCCGGGGTCAGAGACAGCTGTAAGCTGTCTCCCTCTCTCTGCACTACTCACCTCCCGAAGGAGCTTGTGGGTCCGTTCCTGTAAGCCGCATGTTCGCGTAGGTCTCGCTCTCGTCCATCCTGTCGAGTCTCTGAGCTCCTGAAAGGGACGGGACCTTCGGGACAGGAAACCCGGAGTGGGACACCGTGATCCACTAACACCTGATGAACAGCCGATAAAGAGAGGGACAGAGATAAGAGAGGTAGTGCGGGGAGGTGAGAGATTGTGTGTGAGAGAGGGTGTTTGAGTGAGATGAGAGTGGCGGGGGCGGGGTGATGAGAAATAGAGGGAGGAGAGAGATCTGGAGAGTGACTGGCCAAAGGAAACTCCCCAGCACACAAGCACACACTCGAATTCCTTGTACTTGATCTGCCCTTATCAAACGACATTCTCTCTCTCTCTCTCTCTCTCTCTCTCTCTCTCTCTCTCTCTCTCTCTCTCTCTCTCTCTCTCTCTCTCTCTCTCTCTGTCTCTCTCTCTCTCTCTGTCTGTCTCTCTCTCTCTCTCTGTCTCTCTATATCTCTCTCTCAATCCATCTCATTCTCACTCCATCTCGCTCTCATTTTCCCGCTCCCACCTTCCTGCTTTTATCACTCTCTCCTTTCCTTCTTCCGTTGCTTTCTCTCTCCCATTCCCATTTTCTCTCCTAATCCCACTCGCTCTTTTTCCAGATATCCCACTACACTTTCCCCTTCCGACTTTTCGAGGGTGGGGAAGGGTTTTGGGCTTCTTAACTCGGCACACGCAGTCGTCTCTCAGCTTCTCCTATTCCCCCAATACCCACCCTCCTCACCCGTTCACTCCGTCCGCTTCATTTCTCGTTCCCTTCCCTCCACACCCTCTTTCGCTTCCCCTTCCTACCACCACACAGTTCCTCTTTCCCTCTCGCCTACTTCCCTCACGACCCGCCCTCCGTATCCCTCAATTCCCACCCTCAGCCCTCACCCGCTCCTTCTCTTCCTCTCACCATTCCCCCCTTCCCCACCATCTCCCTACCTCTGGCCGTTCCAGAAGTCTTGACTCGTGTGACTGCCTCAGAGACTGCGCGTCTGTGTCTGTGTGTGTCTGATAGCTGCTGTGTTGCAGAGGGAAGAGGAAGGAAGGAGAGGCGAAGAGTGGGCGGGACCGGTTTGGTGACATTGCACACACGACAGGAACCAAATAATCGACCTATCTACACAGAACTGTGGAGAGGCTCAGAAACGAGTGGCCGATATCGAGTAGAAAATGATTTAAGACCAGGCGTCAAAACTCCCCAGAGCCCAGGCGTGTAGACCATCAGGTCCAGCTGTCTCACCTACCTTCAGACCTTTCAGTATCGCAAGAACCTTCTGTCCAGTGATGGTAACTTCTCACACTTCCGACACCCTGAAAACCTGTAACTTCCATCCTTCTGGTCGTGTCTGCCACTGTGAAGACTAGTGCAAAGTACTCATTCATTCCATCTGCTGTTTCTTTCTCTCCAGATGCTCTCCAGCGGTCCTACACGCACCTCCTCACCTCTTTCCGGTTCATCCATCTGAAGAAACTTCAGGCATCCTCTTTAACATTATTGGCTAGTTTAATATTATATCCCATCTTTACCTCTTTAGTTTCTTTTCCTTTTTGTCCACCGTGTAAGTTGCAGCTCAGCCGACTGACTGCAATTTCCCCCAGTAATCAACCTCTCCTCAGTGTGCATTGCCTCTATTTCTAAACCAAATACTTCATCGTCAGCACTATTACCCGCATTTCCTACAATTCTTCTGCGATGAAATGTATGCAGTTCAGGACAGGAGTTGCACTGAGCTCAATCGTATGATTCCGAATATCGTGTGAGGTCTTAAAACCATCTGCCTCCACACATACGCCATAATCTGTTCTGGCAATCTGGCTCCCATCCCTCAGCAACTGGTCCGAACCGATGACTGTCAACTGTCCAGTTTTCCTGGTTCTGGGCTCACTAGTACGCGGCACGAGCAGCAATCCTGAGATCACCACCCTGGACATCCTGCCCTTTAACTTAGAACCTAACTCCCTGTACTCCCTCCTCATACACCCTATCCATGGCACTGGTACCTTCAAGTAACACGATTTCATTTGCTCTGCAGTGGGCCTGGGACCATCCGGACAACAGCAATTCTTACGTCACGCTGCGGTTTATTGGCAACAACTCAGCGTTCATCACAGTCATTTCCTCAGTTCTCATCAACAAGCTCCAAACCCTGGGCCGTTGCTTCTCCCTCTGCAAAATAATGTTTGACATCCTCATCGTGAAACCACAGTCCGTGGAGATCGGTCTTAACATTTCCGATCCAGGTGTAGTATTGCAGTAACAGAGAGGTTACCAAGTGTCATACAGATCAGATACAAACGGGCAAAGAACTGGCAGATGGAATACAGAGCCTGGAAGTGTACAGTCATGCAATTTGCCAGAAGAAATAAAAGTGTAGAGAATATAACTTTTTAAAAAATCAATAATCTACGGCGCAAAGCGAATTTGGGAGTCCTGCTGCAGAATTCCCTCAAGGTTAACTGACAGGTGGAGTCAGTGGTGAGAAAGACAAGCGCAATGTTCACGTTCATTTCCAGATGACCGCAACGTCAGAACAATTTTTTTTTTAATTTTTAGACTATACAAGGCACTGGTGTGGGCTCATTTGTAGCATTATGAGCTGTGTTGGTCCCCTTATAAAGTAAAGGGTTTGCTGACATTGGAGATGATACGATCATAAGGCATTGCGAAGCATAAGACCATTCAGCCCATCGAAACTGATTTGCCATTTCATTCCCGGCTGCTCCCGGATCCCACTCAGCATTTCTTCTCGCCGTATAATTTTTTGCCTCCCCAATCAGAAAACTGTCAAATTCCGCCTCGGTGCACTTGGCCTCCAGCATGGTTTGTGACAGAGCATTCCGCATATTCTCTCGTCCCTGGCAACAAACGCTCCTCTTTGCTTCTATTCTAGAACGATGTCCCGCGATTCTGAGCATGTGCCATCTAGTTCTGGATATCCCCGCCACCGGAAACATCCGCTGCGCATCCACCGTATTTAGCTTTATCAACTTCTAAATTCAAGTGAGTACAGGCACACAGTTGCCGAACGCTCCCCGCATGTTAACCCCTTCATTTCCATAATTATCCTCGTTAAACCCGTCTGGACTCTCTCCAATGACAGCACATCCCTTCTGACATGTGGGGCCCAGACCCTTGCCAATACTCCAAAAGCGGCCTTGTTGTTGCCTTATAAAGCCTCACCGTTATCACTTTTATTTCCCCTTGAGATAAATACCACTATTGCATTTGCCTTCTGACCCCAGACTCAAACTGCAAATTAAACTTCTGGGAGTCTCGCACAAGCGTTCCAAGTTGTTCTGCAACTGTGATGTATGAAACGTCTCCGCATTTAGATAATTGTCTGCCCTATTATTCCTCTAACCAAAACGCATTATCATGCATTTCCCTACACTGTGTTCCACTTGATACTCCCTTCCCATTTTTCCAATCTGCCCAAGTCCTGTCCTGTTGCAATCGCATTGTTTCCTCAACACTAGCTACCTCTCCACCTATCTTCGTATAATGCGCAAATGTTTCCACAAAACCGTCCAAATCACGATACAAATAATTGTCAAACAATGTGGAAATGTGTTTGATCCAAACACTGGCAACTGAGGACAAGCTCTAGTTTCAGGCAGCCAACCAGAAATGGACAATATTATTCCCTATCGCTACCTCCTGCCTGACAGACATCCCTGTATCCATGGCAGTATCCTACCCGGAACGCCACTGGATTTTGTCTTGTTGAGGAGCATCGTGTGTTGAATCTTATCAAATTCCTTCTGAAAATCCAAGTAAATGGCTTCCATTGTCTCTCCTTTGCCCGGACTGTTTGTTACTTCCTCTAGCAACTCTAACAGATTTGTCAGGCAAGATTTCCCTCAACAGAAACCATGCTGAGTTTGACATATTTTATCATTCCCCTCCATGAACCCCGGAAGCTCAAATTTGAAAACAGACTCCAACACATTTCTGAACAACTGAGATCAGGCTGACGGGCCTATAATTTCAGTTATTTAGCCCCCCTTCCTTCTCAAAGAGTGGAATGACATTTGCAATCTTCCCGTCCTCCGCGAGATACGTGATTTCCGAAGATCAAGACTAATGCATCCGATTTCTTTTCGGAAACCTCTCTGAGGTATTTGAGATGTGGTCTGACTGCTCTAGGTGACCTATCCACCTTAAGACCTTTGAGTGTTACTCGCGCATTTTCCTTTGTAATCGCAATGGCACTCACTCTTTCACCCGGACACTCATGGCTCTCTGGCGCACTGCTGGTTTCCTCCGCAGTGAAGACAAAGACGTTACGTCCATCTGCTATTTTTGTCACCCATTAATACCTCACCAGAATTACTTTCCAGTGGCCTGATAACAGCTCACACCTTCCCATTTGTATTACTGAGGAAAATGAATTATGGGATCCTGCTTTATTTTATTGCCTAATTTTTCATCATGATCCATTTTTATTCCATTTTATAACCTTTTGGTTGCCTTTTGATGGATCTTAAAAACTTTCAAATCATCTATTTTCCCATTCAATTTTGCTACCATTTATTGGCTTAACTGCAGTCCTTAACTTCCTTTGTCAGCGTCAGTTGTCAGTGTCTGTCATTTGAGAACTTCTTCTGTGTGACATATCTATCCAGCTCATTGTGTTCAATCACCAGACATTTCAGCCATCCCTGCTCTGCCGGCGTCCCAGCCATTATCCAAGTCCGTTCTCCCTGGGCAAGTTCCTCTTCGATGACTCTGTAAATCCCATTATTCCACGGTGCTACTGATACATGTGACTGATGCTTCTCCCGCACTAATTGGAGTATGTAAATAATCGTACTTCTGTAAACAGGCTTTTGGCTTTTTGGACCTCGCACTTACGAATGCTGGTGATTCGGTTTGAAATATTCAGGACTCAGGCACGCAGGAGCCAACAGACCATCCGGGAATCTCATTCTGGCACCGTGAACCTCCTGTCTGTTCCCCAAACTAATGAATACCCTATCACCACAGCGTGTCTCTTCGTCCCCCTTCCCTTCTGAGTCAAGAGGCAGACCACTGGAGCATTGGAAACTCCTTGTCTCTATTAGTTCGTTTGCCCGACTGTATCTGAAGTGTTTACCTGGGCTACAGATAAGCATGACCACAGGGGTACACTGAACTGGCTCGCTGACCGCTTTCTCCGTCCTATCTGTCACCCAGTCTCCTGTGTCCTCCACCTTGGGTGTAACTGCCTCCCTATAAGTCCTATCTATTACCCGGTTAGCCTCCAGAATTATTTGAATACCCCGGATGTTAGCATCTCAAATGATCTACACAGGGCCCAAAACATTGACAAGATGCACTTTGTCTCTTTCCACCATAGTTCCACAACGGGTGCAATCTCATTTTCTCTCCACTGGGCCGTGGTCCATTGCACAACAGCATTAGTTACGTCAGGCTGCGGTTTATTGGCCTTAGCTCAGCGTTCAGCACAATCATTTCCTCAGTTCTTAAAAAGAAGCTCGAAATCCAGGGCCGAGTCCGTAATATAGATCATAGAAAATAGAATGCACAGTACAGTCCCTTCGGCCCACCATGTTGTGCCGACCCTTAAACACTGCCTCACATATAACACCCCAATGTAAATTCTACCACATACCTGTCTTGTAGTCTCTTAAATTTCACTAGTGTATCTGCCTCCACCACTGGCTCAGGCAGTGCATTTGACGTTCCAACCGCTCTCTGAGTGAAAAACCTTCCTCGAATATCCCCTTTGAACATCCCACCCCTTCTCTTAAAGCTATGTCCTATTGTACTGAGCAGTCGTGCCCTGTGGAAGAGGCGCTGGCTGTCCATTCTATCTACCCATCTTAATATTTTGTATACCTCTATCATAACTCCTCTCATCCTCCATCTCTCTTTCGCCATTACAGATATTGACACTACACGCTGCAACCGCAAAGTAAACAACATTATGCCGGACCCCACGCACCCTTCAAACAAACTCTTCTCCCTCCTGCCGTCTGTGAAAAGGCACAGAAGCATTCGGACTCTCACGTCCAGACTTTGTAACAATATCTACCTCCAAGCTATCAGACTTCTCAATACCCAGATTTGGACTGAAACTTTACTGCCCTATTGTCCTGTATATTACTTATTGTAATGCCTGCATAGCTCCGTTGTTTTGTGTAGATTTTATTTTCTTTTTTTTTTGTTTGTTTTTTTTTAACATAGTTCAGTATAGTTTTTGTACTATGTCATGTAACACCACTGTCCTGACAAACGCTGTCATGATTTTACTATGTACTATACCAGCAGTTATGGTCGATAAGACGAATAAAAAGTGACTTGACTTGACTTCTTTCCAAAGAGTACTGCCCTAGCTCCCTTAATCCCTGATCATAGTGCATACTCCCTTCTGCAGGCAGCATTCTGGTTAATCTCCATGTACCGTTTCCAATGTTTCCACATCCTTCCTACAGTGAGGAAAAACAGAACTGGAGACAATACTCCAAGTGTGGCCTAACAAGAGATCTATAGAACATCATTACTTCGCGAAACAATATCTATCCCTCGACTTATGAAAGCTAACACCCTATAATCTTTCTTAACTACTATATTTACCTGTGGGGCAACTTTCTGAAATCAGAGGGCATTTACACCCACGATCGCTCAGCTCCTCCACACAACCAAGTATCCTGCCATTTACTTTGTACTCTGCCTTGTCGTTTGTCTTTCTAAAGAGTAACTCCTCACACTTCTCCAGATTCAACTCCATCTGCCACTTCTCAGCCCACTTCTGCAACCTATCAATGTCTCTCTGCAACCTTCGACAATCTTCTACACTATCCAAAACACCACCAACCTTTGTGTTGTCTTCAAACTTGTCAACCCACCCTTCTACCCCCACATAATACCCCCATACCCCCATAATACTCGGAAAAGTAGGGATCCCAGAACTAACATGCCCCAGAACTTCAAACTCATTCATATTGTCCTCACCGCCATCAAGTTCCCTCTCATTGGTGAATACCGGAGAGAAGTATTCATTGAGTATTTCGCTCTCTTCCACAGCCTCCATGTACACCTTCCAACTTCTTTAATCGTTCCTAACTTCACTCCTGTCATCCTTTTGCTCCTCTCATCATTGAACAGTGCCATGCGGTTCTCCTTTACTCTTCTCGCCAAGTTCGACTCCTACCTCCTCTCCTCAGCCCCTTCTTAAGCTCCTTTCTTCCTACCCTATATTCCTCTATAGACCCATCCGATCCTTGCTTTCGAACCCATTCATCCTTAGTTTTCTTTTTTTCCGAATTTTCTCTCAATTTAAAAAATAGGATCTATAATCTCTGCTTCCTGAAAACAGCCTGTCACTCCACCTATCTTCAAATTCTCTGCAAACTTCGCAACAACGCAATCAGCTCCATCATCCAAATGATTAATATACAAGCTAAAACGTTTTGGTCCCAACACAGCCCCACCTGGAAAGTGATGAGCCACCAGCAGCCAACCAAAAGGTTTCCTTTCATTCCAACACTTTGCCCCTGCAACTAAAACACCGTTTTATCCATTATACTGCGCACAGTAAAATTCACAACCTTCAGTTCTGTATTCATCCTTTTCTATGGTATCTATGGAGCTGCAACTCCGCCAATTGACTGCCATATTGCCCACTCAATAGCCTCTCCTCAGTAAGCATTGCCTCTGTTTGTAAACCAGTTACCTCATCTTCAGAACTGCTTTCAGCCAATTCAGGTCCTTCTGCATTGAAATGTATGCAGACCAGCACAATATTTGTTGTGATGTCAACTATCTGATCACCAACTTTGTGTGAGTTCTTACCACCATCCGCCTCCACAACCTCTCCAGTTGTTGTTCTGGAACTCTGTCTCCCATCTCTCTGTAATTACCTGAGACCCATGAGCGTAAACTGTATTACCTTCATGGTTCTGGGCACGGCGAGCAATGGTATTCGAGATCCTGCCCATTAACCTAACTCCCTGTATGAGCTCCTCACTTACCCTACCCATACCAATAGTAGCCAAATGGAACGCGATCAGACAGTCTCCCCACTGGGCCTTGGACCATCTGGACAATTGCAAGACCTCCATCAGTCTGCGGATTATGACAACAGCTCAGAGTTCAGCACAATCATTTCCTCAGTTCTTATCGACACGCTCCTAATCCCGGGCCGTTGCATCTCCATCTGCAACAGAATGTTATACTTCCTCATCGCAAAACCACACTCGGTGTAGATGGGCCATAACAGTTCCGATCAACAAAGAGTGTTGAAGTAGCAGAGGGGCTGCAGAAGGGTTTATACATATTAGGAAAATGGGCAAATTAGAGGCTGATGGGATACCGTGCGAGGAGCGGCATTGGCATGCAGTTTGGTAGCAGAAATAAAGGTGTAGACTACTTTCCAAATGTAGAGAAAATGCAGCAGAACACGTAGAACAGGGTTTGGGCATCCTCGTGCAGGGTTCACTCAACATTAGGTTACAGGTGTAGTGGGTGGTGAGGAAGGCAAATACAACATCACATTCAATTCCAGATTAGGAGAAGATGAAGCAACGATCAAAAATTCGCTTTAATCATCCCTGACATTCGGCCTCATCCGGTGTGTGGCAGAACATAACACAGATTCACATCTCCCTGGGTAAATAAATAATTCCTCCCTACCTCTGGTCTAAGAGGGTGCCCCACAATTCTGATGGAGTTCACTGCAGTTCTGCACAGAACCCCCCCCCCCCAACCAAAGGAAACGACCTTCCTGATTCAACCTGTCTTGTTCTTTCAGTATTCGGTAAGTTTCAATGAGACTTAGCGCATACCCCACACCCGCTCTCCAGCCTCTCTCTGATAGCTTGTATGCGCGCCTGTATCTAAAGTGTTCTACATTCTACTAATGCTGATGGTCACAGGGGTACTCTGCACTGGCACATTAACCGCTTTCCCCTGTCTCGCTGTCACCCAGTTTCCTGTGTCCTTCACCATGGGTGTAACTGCCTCTCTATAAGTCCTGTCTGTCACCCGGGAAGCCTGTCGAATTATTTGAATATCACGGATGTTAGCATCTCAGAGTATCTATAGAGGGCCCTGAACGCTGACCAGCTGCACTTTGTCTCTCTCCACGATAGGTCCACAACGGGTGCAATCTCATTTGCTCTCCACCGGGCCCTGGACCATTGCACAACAGCAATAATTACGTCAGGCTGCGGTTTATCGTCCGTAGCTCAGCGTTCAGCACAATCATTTCCTCAGTTCTTAAAAACAAGCTCCAGTTCTTCCAAACTGGGGAGACTTTAAACTAGAACGGTTGGGGGGTGGGAATCAAATTCAAGAGACTAGGAGAGTGGAGGCTAGTTCATAGATAGAGAAAACTAGTAGACAGAGTGTGAGGGAGGATAAGCAGGTGACAGAGAATGGGAGTGATCAGACCGAAGATCTTGGGGAGAAGGAAGACAAATATAATAAAGGTGTTTGCATCGTTACGGAGAAACAGAGAGTAAGAGGTGGAGAGTTTCTTAAATACATCTATTTTAATGCTAGGAGAATTGTAAGATAGGTGGATGAGCTTAGAGCATGGATTGATACCTGTACATATGATGTTGCAGCTATTAGTGAAACATGATTGCAGGAGGAGTGTCATTGGCAACTAAATATTCCTGGATTTCGGTGTTTCAGGAGTGATAGAATCTATGGCGGGGGGTGAAAGAGGGGGAGGTGTTGCATTGCTTCTCGGAGAAAATATTACAACGGTAACTTGGCAGAATACATCAGAGAGCTCGTGTAGGGAGCCTATTTGGTTGGAATTAAGGAATGCGGAAAGGTATATTAACACTTATAGCGGTGTATTATAGATCACCTAATGGGGAGCGAGAATTGAAGGAGCAAATTTGCGAGGACATAGCAGTTTCTTGTAGTAAGCACAAGATGTGATTGTGGGAGATTTGTATTTTCCAGACATCGATTGGAAAGCCCATGTTGTAAAAGGGCTGGATGGTTTGGAGTGTGTAAAATTTGTGCAGCATAGTTTTTCTGCAGCAATATATAGAGGTACCGGCTAGAGAAGGGGCAGTGTTATATCTCCTGTTAGGGAATGAGATCGGTCAAGTGACGGAAGTATGTGTCGGGTCCAGTGATCACAATGCCTTTAGGTTCATTATAATTATGGAGAAGGATAGGACTGCACTCAAGTTTTAGATTTTTGATTGGAGAAAGGCTGACTTTGAGGAGATGCGAAAGGATTTAAAAGCAGTTGAATTGGACATTTTGTTTTATGTGAAGGATTTTACAGAGAAATGGAAGTCATTTAAAGTGGAACTTTTTAGGGTACAGAACGTTTCAGTCATATTGAAAGGAAAGGTTAAAAATTTCAGAGAGGCATGGTTTTCAAGTGGTATTCGAATCTTGGTTCGGAAAAAGAGAGATGTCTACAATAAATATAGGCAGGATGGAGTAAATGAGATGTTCAAGGAATATTAAGAATGTAAAAAAAAAGAATCTTAAGTAAGAAATTACAAAACGTTAAAAGAAGATACGAGGTTGCTTTAGCAAGTAAGGTGAAAATAAATCCGAAGTGTTTCTACAGTTATATTAATAGCAAAAGGATAGTGAGGGATAAAATTGGTCCCTGAGAGAATCGGAATTGACAGTTATGTGTTGAGTCGAAAGAGATGGGGGAGATTTTGAACATTTTTTTCTTCTTCTGTATCAACTAAGCAGAAGGATATTGAATTGAGTAACGTAAGGAAACATGTAGGGAAGTTATCTAAATTATGACGATTAAAGAGGAAGAATTACTGGCGCTTTTAAGGAATATAAAAGTGGATAAATCTCCGGGTCCTGACAGGATATTCACTAGGACCTTCAGAGAACATAGTGTAGAAATAACAGGGGCTCTGACAGAAATCTTGCAAATGTCATCAGAGACGGAGATGGTGCCGGAGGATTGGAGTATTTCTCAAGAGGTTCCATTTTTATAAAACGGTTCTAAGAGTAAACCTAGCAATTATAGGCCTGTCTGTTTGACGTCAGTGGTGGGTAAATTAATGGAAAATATTCTTAGTGATGGTATCTATAATTATCTGGACAGACGGGGTTTGATTAGAAACAGTCAGCATGGATTTTTTGCGTGTCATGTTTGACAACTCTTATTGAATTTTTGGAAGCGGCTACGAGGAAAGATGACGAAGTTAAAGCAGTGGATGTTTTCAATATGGACTTCAGTTAGGCCTTTGACAAGGTTCCGCAAGTGTGGTTAGTTCGGAAGGTTGAATCGTTAGATACTAATATTGAAGTAGTAAAATGGATTCAACAGTGGCTTGAGCGGAGATGCCAGAGAGTAGTCGTGGATAACAGTCCGTCAGTTTTGAGGCCTGTGTCTAATGGTGTGACTCGCGGATCTGTACTGGGTCCAATTTTGTTTGTCATATACATAAATGATGTGGATGATGGGGTGGCAAATTGGATTAGTAACTATGCAGATGATGCTAAGTTAGGTAGCACTGTTGATAATCAAGTAGTTTTTCAAATCTTGCAGACAGGTTTAGGCCAGTTAGAAGAGAGGGTTTAACGATGGCAGATGGAGTTTAATGATGATACGTGTGAGGTGTTACATTTTGGTAGGAATAATCCAAATAGGACACACATGGTAAATGGTAGGGCATTGAAGAATGCAGTAGTACTGAGTGATCTAGGAACAATGGTGCATATTTCGCTGAAGGTGGACTCTCATGTGGAGAGGGTGGTGAAGAAAGCTGTTGGTATGTTGGCCTTTAAAAATCAAAGCATTGAGTATAGGAATTGGAATGTAATGTTAAAATTGTACAAGGCATTGGTCAGGCAGAATTTGGAGCATTTTGTATTGTTCTGGTCACCGAATTATAGGAAAGATATCAACAAGACAGAGAGAGTACAGAGGACATTTACAAGAATGTTACCTGGGTTTCAGCACCCAAGTTACAAGGAAATGTTGACCAAGTTAAGACTTTATTCTTTGGAGCGTAGAAAGTTGAGGGTGAAGTTGATAGATGTACTTAAAATTATTAGGGTGATAGAGTTCACATGGATAGGTTTTATTTTTCCTTTGAGAGTCGGGGAGATACAAACAAGAGGACATGAGCTGAGAGTTCGTGGGCAAAAGTTTATGGGTAACACGAGGGGCAATATCTTTACTCAGAGAGTGGTAACTGTGTGGAACGAGCTTCCAGTACAAGGGGTAGATGCAGTTTATGTATTGGCATTTAAAGTAAATCTGGATAGGTAGATGGACAGGAATGGAATGGAGGGTTATTGGCTGAGTACGTGCCAGTGGGACTAGGTATGAGGAAGCGTTCAGCACGGACTACAAGGGCAGAGATGGCCTGTTTCCGTACTGTAATTGTTATATGGTTATATGCACAAATTAAATGTTCTCAACGTCTTGCCTAAACTGTAGTATGCGAATATGAAATCTGTGTAGTGGTTAAACTAATAGTTTTAATGACTTCACCCGAGGTGTATGTAAACTTGTAACCCACTGGGAATGGGATGAAAAAAAGAAAATAGCTGGAATAAATCACACTCTCTACTATTGTTCTGACATTCCGCATTCAGTAAGTAGAGTAGTGATCCTATCTGAACTCAGAGAGGGGGTGTTTCCCAGGATTAAATACCAGGTATTGGGAAAAGCTGACTATAAATGTATTTGGCTAAGGTGTACGAAAACTTCTGACATCAACTGTGTGCCTTGTGCCGAGTGTGACTGCTTGTATTGTGATTAACAGCTTGATCCCGGCTGTAGTCATGGGCATTTCTCTGTGATAGAACTATAATTTAAATAATTGAGTTGAAACGAAATGAAATAAAACCGCCTCGTCGGTAGAGGTCGCACCTTCCGTGATTCAGATATATGAAGACCTCTTTCCAACCCTAACTGTTTAGCAACATGTTGAACTCAATGATCTTCATAATTTTGTGCACGCCTGCACAAACATAAGTTTGCAGAACCGGCTCAGTCTTTTTCCTATATACCGGTGTCTATAACATAGAAACATATAAAACTGACAGCGCAACACAGGTCTTTCGGCTCACAAAGCTGTGCCGAACATGACCTTACCTTAGATTTACCTGAGCTTTACCCATTAAACGCACTCACCACTCTTTGCGTACAACAATGATCCTGAGTCCTCTTCTGTACCTATTTCCAAGCACCATAAAGCAATGTTCTTTTGTGCTCACCATTTCAGCCCTCGGACAAAGCCTCTGTCTATCCATACGATCAATGCCACTCATTATCTTGTGCACCACTATCAGTTCACCACTCATCCTCCGTCGCTCCAAGGAGAAAAGGTCGAGTTCACTCAAACTCATAAGGTTTGCTCCCCAATACAGGCCTCATCGTTGTAAATCTGGGGACCACATACCACCGAGGAATCTCGTTCTCGTCCACAGTACCTCTTTCCTGTTTCCCTCAAAAGACCACTCTATCGATACAACTCGCCACATCTCACCGCATTGCTTTCTGAGCCACAGAACCATAGTCAGTGCCAGAGACCTGACCGGTGAGACTTTCCCCTGATTGCTCATTTGCACCTCTCTCCTCCCATCCAGAAGTGTCCAAAGTGGTCTACCTGTTATTGAGCGGGTTGGCCACAGCGGGTCTCTGCACTGGCTCCGGCTGTTTAACCGGAAGACCGGCCTGTCCACACAGAGCAGTGAATAGGATCAGAACCGAGAGATCGAAATCCGGAGGAGGGGGGTTGGGAGTCCAACATCCAGACGTCACCTCACCCCTTCCTCCCCAGAATTCCAGATCAACAGAGTTTGTAGGGGATTGAACGGGTCAGGGAGGAGGGAAGAGGAGATGAGGAAGAAGGATATAACGGAGACGGCAAGGAGTGCCGGAGACGGAGAGTTGGATGAGTCTGGTTGGATAAAAGAAAATGACGGTGATGGAAATTAAGGTAGGGGAAATCGACAGAGAGAGACGGGGAAAGGAGTTGGGGAAGGGGGGATAACAGAGACGGCGTGAGCTGTCGGGGACAAAGCAGTAATGGAGTCGAGGTGTGTAGAAGGGAAGGTATGACGAAAACGGGGGACGGTAGTGACGTAGAGGATGTTCTGTCTGACTGTGGCGAGTTTGGTCGATGGGGAACAAGGGGTGACGGCGAGGGGAGTCGTAGGGGAGGAAGGGGCTGATGGAGACAGGGTAGGGTGCAGGCACTGCTGGTGTTGACAGAGACTGGCAGTGCCATGGAGATGGGCAAGGGTGATTGGAAGGGAGAGAGTAACTGGAACCGAGAGTGGGGAAGAAGGAGGAACTGACAGAGACGGGGGAGGGGATGAGGAGGAGAAGCAGGAACAGCTGACATGTGTAGCGGTGCACAGGAGGGAGGGAGCCATGGAGTCTGGTAGGATTTTGGTCAAAGGGACCGTTTCTAATGTCGGAGAGGGAGAAGATGACTAAGACGAAAGGGGTTGAGTAAGTACAGGAGTTGGAAAGTCGCGTTGCAGTTGAAAAATACGTTATAGAGGGGCACCATGTTTGGCTCTGCTCGCCCCCGTCTCGAAGGCCGATGTAAGAATAATCCTTGAGGTGAGTGAAGAGCGTGACGGTGTGTCGGTATCGTCGGGCGGTGTGTTCATGTTACGCTGTTAGGCGTGTCGGTGTGCCGGTGTCACGGTGAGGGGCGCGTTCATGTCCCGTTGAGGCTGTGCCGGTGTCACGATGAGGGGCGCGTTCATATCCCGTTGAGGCTGTGCCGGTGTCACGATGAGGGGCGCGTTCATGTCCCGTTGAGGCAGTGCCGGTGTCACGGTGAGGGGCGCGTTCATGTCCCGTTGAGGCTGTGTCGGTGTCACGGTGAGGGGCGCGTTCATGTCCCGTTGAGGCTGTGCCGGTGTCACGGTGAGGGGCGCGTTCATGTCCCGTTGAGGCTGTGTCGGTGTCACGGTGAGGGGCGCGTTCATGTGCCGTTGAGGCTGTGCCGGTGTCACGGTGAGGGGCGCGTTCATGTCCCGTTGAGGCTGTGCCGGTGTCACGGTGAGGGGCGGGTTCATGTCCCGTTCAGGCTGTGTCGGTGTCACGGTGCGGAGCGCGTTCATGTCCCGTTGAGTCTGTGTCGATGTCACGGTGAGGGGCGCGTTCATGTCCCGTTGAGTCTGTGTCGGTGTCAGGATGAGGGGCGCGTTCATGTCCCTTTGAGTCTGTGTCGGTGTCACGGTGAGGGGCGCGTTTATGTCCCGTTGAGTCTGTGTCGGTGTCACGGTGAGGGGCGCGTTCATGTGCCGTTGAGGCTGTGCCGGTGTCACGGTGAGGGGCGCGTTCATGTCCCGTTGAGGCTGTGTCGGTGTCACGGTGAGGGGCGCGTTCATGTCCCGTTGAGGCTGTGCCGGTGTCACGGTGAGGGGCGGGTTCATGTCCCGTTCAGACTGTGTCGGTGTCACGGTGCGGAGCGCGTTCATGTCCCGTTGAGTCTGTGTCGATGTCACGGTGAGGGGCGCGTTCATGTCCCGTTGAGTCTGTGTCGGTGTCAGGATGAGGGGCGCGTTCATGTCCCTTTGAGTCTGTGTCGGTGTCACGGTGAGGGGCGCGTTTATGTCCCGTTGAGTCTGTGTCGGTGTCACGGTGAGGGTCGCGTTTATGTCCCGCTGAGTCTGTGTCGGTGTCACTGTGAGGGGCGCGTTCATGTCCCATTCGGGGTGTTTCGGTGTCACGGCGCGTTCAAGGCCCGTTGCGAGCTATGTCGGTGTCACGGTGAGGGGCTCGTTCATGTCTCGTTGAGTCTTTGCCGGTGTCACGATGAGGGGCGCGTTCATGTCACGTTGAGGGCTGCGTCGGTGTCACGGTGAGGGGCGCGTTCATGTCCCGTTGTGGGCTGTGTCGGTGTCACGATGAGGGGCGCGTTCATGTCCCGTTGAGGCTGTGTCGGTGTCACGGTGAGGGGCGCGTTCATGTCCCGTTGAGGCTGTGTCGGTGTCACGGTGAGGGGCGCGTTGAAGGCCCGTTGAGGGCTATGACGGTGTCATGGTGAGGGGCTCGTTCATGTCTCGTTGGGTCTGTGCCGGTGTCAGGATGAGGGGCGCGTTCATGTCCCTTTGAGGGCTGTGTCGGTGTCACGATGAGGGGTGCGAACATGTCCCGTTGAGGGCTGCGTCGGTGTCACGGTGAGGGGCGCGTTCATGTCCCGTTGAGGGCTGTGTCGGTGTCACGATGAGGGGCGCGTTCATGTCCCGTTGAGGGCTGTGTCGGTGTCACGGTGAGGGGCGCGTTCATGTCCCGTTGAGGGCTGTGTCGGTGTCACGGTGAGGGGCGCGTTCATGTCCCGTTGAGTCTGTGTCGGTCTCACGGTGAGGGGCGCGTTCATGTCCCGTTGAGGCTGTGTAGATGTCACGATGCGGGGAGCACGATGAGGGGGCTATCTGTGTAGTACTGAGTGCTGTGCCGGTGTCACGATGAGGGGCGCGTTCATGTCCCGTTGAGGCTGTGTCGGTGTCACGGTGAGGGGCGCGTTCATGTCCCGTTGAGGCTGTGCCGGTGTCACGGTGAGGGGCGCGTTCATGTCCCGTTGAGGCTGTGTCGGTGTCACGGTGAGGGGCGCGTTCATGTCCCGTTGAGGCTGTGTCGGTGTCACGGTGAGGGGTGCGATCATGTCTCGTTGAGTCTGTGCCGGTGTCACGATGAGGGGCGCGTTCATGTCCCGTTGAGGGCTGTGTCGGTGTCACGGTGAGGGGCGCGTTCATGTCCCGTTGAGGGCTGTGTCGGTGTCACGGTGAGGGGCGCGTTCATGTCCCGTTGAGTCTGTGTCCGTGTCACGGTGAGGGGCGCGTTCATGTCCCGTTGAGTCTGTGTCGGTGTCACGGTGAGGGGCGCGTTCATGTCCCGTTGAGGCTGTGTAGATGTCACGATGCGGGGAGCACGATGAGCGGGCTGTCTGTGTAGTACTGAGTGCTGTGCCGGTGTCACGATGAGGGGCACGTTCATGTCCCGTTGAGGCTGTGTCGGTGTCACGATGAGGGGTGCGAACATGTCCCGTTGAGGGCTGCGTCGGTGTCACGGTGAGGGGCGCGTTCATGTCCCGTTGAGGGCTGTGTCGGTGTCACGATGAGGGGCGCGTTCATGTCCCGTTGAGGGCTGTGTCGGTGTCACGGTGAGGGGCGCGTTCATGTCCCGTTGAGGGCTGTGTCGGTGTCACGGTGAGGGGCGCGTTCATGTCCCTTTGAGTCTGTGTCGGTCTCACGGTGAGGGGCGCGTTCATGTCCCGTTGAGGCTGTGTAGATGTCACGATGCGGGGAGCACGATGAGGGGGCTGTCTGTGTAGTACTGAGTGCTGTGCCGGTGTCACGATGAGGGGCGCGTTCATGTCCCGTTGAGGCTGTGTCGGTGACACGGTGAGGGGCGCGTTCATGTCCCGTTGAGGCTGTGCCGGTGTCACGGTGAGGGGCGCGTTCATGTCCCGTTGAGGCTGTGTCGGTGTCACGGTGAGGGGCGCGTTCATGTCCCGTTGAGGCTGTGTCGGTGTCACGGTGAGGGGTGCGATCATGTCTCGTTGAGTCTGTGCCGGTGTCACGATGAGGGGCGCGTTCATGTCCCGTTGAGGGCTGTGTCGGTGTCACGGTGAGGGGCGCGTTCATGTCCCGTTGAGGGCTGTGTCGGTGTCACGGTGAGGGGCGCGTTCATGTCCCGTTGAGTCTGTGTCGGTGTCACGGTGAGGGGCGCGTTCATGTCCCGTTGAGTCTGTGTCGGTGTCACGGTGAGGGGCGCGTTCATGTCCCGTTGAGGCTGTGTCGGTGTCACGATGAGGGGTGCGAACATGTCCCGTTGAGGGCTGCGTCGGTGTCACGGTGAGGGGCGCGTTCATGTCCCGTTGAGGGCTGTGTCGGTGTCACGATGAGGGGCGCGTTCATGTCCCGTTGAGGGCTGTGTCGGTGTCACGGTGAGGGGCGCGTTCATGTCCCGTTGAGGGCTGTGTCGGTGTCACTGTGAGGGGCGCGTTCATGTCCCGTTGAGTCTGTGTCGGTGTCACGGTGAGGGACGCGTTCATGTCCCGTTGAGGCTGTGTAGATGTCACGATGCGGGGAGCACGATGAGGGGGCTGTCTGTGTAGTACTGAGTGCTGTGCCGGTGTCACGATGAGGGGCGCGTTCATGTCCCGTTGAGGCTGTGTCGGTGACACGGTGAGGGGCGCGTTCATGTCCCGTTGAGGCTGTGTCGGTGTCACGATGAGGGGCGCGTTCATGTCCCGTTGAGGCTGTGTCGGTGTCACGGTGAGGGGCGCGTTCATGTCCCGTTGAGGCTGTGCCGGTGTCACGGTGAGGGGCGCGTTCATGTCCCGTTGAGGCTGTGTCGGTGTCGCGGTGAGGGGCGCGATCATGTCCCGTTGAGGGTGTGCCGGTGTCACGATGAGGGGCGCGTTCATGTCCCTTTGAGGGCTGTGTCGGTGTCACGATGAGGGGTGCGATCATGTCCCGTTGAGGGCTGTGTCGGTGTCACGGTGAGGGGCGCGTTCATGTCCCGTTGAGTCTGTGTCGGTGTCACGGTGAGGGGCGCGTTCATGTCCCGTTGAGGCTTTGTCGGTGTCACGGTGAGGGGCGTGTTCATGTCCCGTTGAGTCTGTGTCGGTGTCACGGTGAGGGGCGCGTTCATGTCCCGTTGAGGCTGTGTAGATGTTACGATGCGGGGAGCACGATGAGGGGGCTGTCTGTGTAGTACTGAGTGCTGTGCCGGTGTCACGGTGAGGGGCGCGTTCATGTCCCGTTGAGTCTGTGCCGGTGTCACGGTGAGGGGCGCGTTCATGTCCCGTTGAGGCTGTGTAGATGTCACGATGCGGGGAGCACGATGAGGGGGCTGTCTGTGTAGTACTGAGTGCTGTGCCGGTGTCACGGTGAGGGGCGCGTTCATGTCCCGTTGAGTCTGTGCCGGTGTCACGATGAGGGGCGCGTTCATGTCCCGTTGAGGCTGTGTCGGTGTCACGGTGAGGGGCGCGTTCATGTCCCGTTGAGGCTGTGCCGGTGTCACGGTGAGGGGCGCGTTCATGTCCCGTTGAGGCTGTGTCGGGTTCACGGTGAGGGGTGCGATCATGTCTCGTTGAGTCTGTGCCGGTGTCACGATGAGGGGCGCGTTCATGTCCCGTTGAGGCTGTGTAGATGTCACGATGCGGGGAGCACGATGAGGGGGCTGTCTGTGTAGTACTGAGTGCTGTGCCGGTGTCACGGTGAGGGGCGCGTTCATGTCCCGTTGAGTCTGTGCCGGTGTCACGATGAGGGGCGCGTTCATGTCCCGTTGAGGCTGTGTCGGTGTCACGGTGAGGGGCGCGTTGAAGGCCCGTTGAGGGCTATGACGGTGTCATGGTGAGGGGCTCGTTCATGTCTCGTTGGGTCTGTGCCGGTGTCAGGATGAGGGGCGCGTTCATGTCCCTTTGAGGGCTGTGTCGGTGTCACGATGAGGGGTGCGAACATGTCCCGTTGAGGGCTGCGTCGGTGTCACGGTGAGGGGCGCGTTCATGTCCCGTTGAGGGCTGTGTCGGTGTCACGATGAGGGGCGCGTTCATGTCCCGTTGAGGGCTGTGTCGGTGTCACGGTGAGGGGCGCGTTCATGTCCCGTTGAGGGCTGTGTCGGTGTCACGGTGAGGGGCGCGTTCATGTCCCGTTGAGTCTGTGTCGGTCTCACGGTGAGGGGCGCGTTCATGTCCCGTTGAGGCTGTGTAGATGTCACGATGCGGGGAGCACGATGAGGGGGCTATCTGTGTAGTACTGAGTGCTGTGCCGGTGTCACGATGAGGGGCGCGTTCATGTCCCGTTGAGGCTGTGTCGGTGTCACGGTGAGGGGCGCGTTCATGTCCCGTTGAGGCTGTGCCGGTGTCACGGTGAGGGGCGCGTTCATGTCCCGTTGAGGCTGTGTCGGTGTCACGGTGAGGGGCGCGTTCATGTCCCGTTGAGGCTGTGTCGGTGTCACAGTGAGGGGTGCGATCATGTCTCGTTGAGTCTGTGCCGGTGTCACGATGAGGGGCGCGTTCATGTCCCGTTGAGGGCTGTGTCGGTGTCACGGTGAGGGGCGCGTTCATGTCCCGTTGAGGGCTGTGTCGGTGTCACGGTGAGGGGCGCGTTCATGTCCCGTTGAGTCTGTGTCGGTGTCACGGTGAGGGGCGCGTTCATGTCCCGTTGAGGCTGTGTAGATGTCACGATGCGGGGAGCACGATGAGCGGGCTGTCTGTGTAGTACTGAGTGCTGTGCCGGTGTCACGATGAGGGGCGCGTTCATGTCCCGTTGAGGCTGTGTCGGTGTCACGATGAGGGGTGCGAACATGTCCCGTTGAGGGCTGCGTCGGTGTCACGGTGAGGGGCGCGTTCATGTCCCGTTGAGGGCTGTGTCGGTGTCACGATGAGGGGCGCGTTCATGTCCCGTTGAGGGCTGTGTCGGTGTCACGGTGAGGGGCGCGTTCATGTCCCGTTGAGGGCTGTGTCGGTGTCACGGTGAGGGGCGCGTTCATGTCCCTTTGAGTCTGTGTCGGTGTCACGGTGAGGGGCGCGTTCATGTCCCGTTGAGGCTGTGTAGATGTCACGATGCGGGGAGCACGATGAGGGGGCTGTCTGTGTAGTACTGAGTGCTGTGCCGGTGTCACGATGAGGGGCGCGTTCATGTCCCGTTGAGGCTGTGTCGGTGACACGGTGAGGGGCGCGTTCATGTCCCGTTGAGGCTGTGCCGGTGTCACGGTGAGGGGCGCGTTCATGTCCCGTTGAGGCTGTGTCGGTGTCACGGTGAGGGGCGCGTTCATGTCCCGTTGAGGCTGTGTCGGTGTCACGGTGAGGGGTGCGATCATGTCTCGTTGAGTCTGTGCCGGTGTCACGATGAGGGGCGCGTTCATGTCCCGTTGAGGGCTGTGTCGGTGTCACGGTGAGGGGCGCGTTCATGTCCCGTTGAGGGCTGTGTCGGTGTCACGGTGAGGGGCGCGTTCATGTCCCGTTGAGTCTGTGTCGGTGTCACGGTGAGGGGCGCGTTCATGTCCCGTTGAGTCTGTGTCGGTGTCACGGTGAGGGGCGCGTTCATGTCCCGTTGAGGCTGTGTAGATGTCACGATGCGGGAGCACGATGAGCGGGCTGTCTGTGTAGTACTGAGTGCTGTGCCGGTGTCACGATGAGGGGCGCGTTCATGTCCCGTTGAGGCTGTGTCGGTGTCACGATGAGGGGTGCGAACATGTCCCGTTGAGGGCTGCGTCGGTGTCACGGTGAGGGGCGCGTTCATGTCCCGTTGAGGGCTGTGTCGGTGTCACGATGAGGGGCGCGTTCATGTCCCGTTGAGGGCTGTGTCGGTGTCACGGTGAGGGGCGCGTTCATGTCCCGTTGAGGGCTGTGTCGGTGTCACTGTGAGGGGCGCGTTCATGTCCCGTTGAGTCTGTGTCGGTGTCACGGTGAGGGACGCGTTCATGTCCCGTTGAGGCTGTGTAGATGTCACGATGCGGGGAGCACGATGAGGGGGCTGTCTGTGTAGTACTGAGTGCTGTGCCGGTGTCACGATGAGGGGCGCGTTCATGTCCCGTTGAGGCTGTGTCGGTGACACGGTGAGGGGCGCGTTCATGTCCCGTTGAGGCTGTGTCGGTGTCACGATGAGGGGCGCGTTCATGTCCCGTTGAGGCTGTGTCGGTGTCACGGTGAGGGGCGCGTTCATGTCCCGTTGAGGCTGTGCCGGTGTCACGGTGAGGGGCGCGTTCATGTCCCGTTGAGGCTGTGTCGGTGTCGCGGTGAGGGGCGCGATCATGTCCCGTTGAGGGTGTGCCGGTGTCACGATGAGGGGCGCGTTCATGTCCCTTTGAGGGCTGTGTCGGTGTCACGATGAGGGGTGCGATCATGTCCCGTTGAGGGCTGTGTCGGTGTCACGGTGAGGGGCGCGTTCATGTCCCGTTGAGTCTGTGTCGGTGTCACGGTGAGGGGCGCGTTCATGTCCCGTTGAGGCTTTGTCGGTGTCACGCTGAGGGGCGTGTTCATGTCCCGTTGAGTCTGTGTCGGTGTCACGGTGAGGGGCGCGTTCATGTCCCGTTGAGGCTGTGTAGATTTTACGATGCGGGGAGCACGATGAGGGGGCTGTCTGTGTAGTACTGAGTGCTGTGCCGGTGTCACGGTGAGGGGCGCGTTCATGTCCCGTTGAGTCTGTGCCGGTGTCACGGTGAGGGGCGCGTTCATGTCCCGTTGAGGCTGTGTAGATGTCACGATGCGGGGAGCACGATGAGGGGGCTGTCTGTGTAGTACTGAGTGCTGTGCCGGTGTCACGGTGAGGGGCGCGTTCATGTCCCGTTGAGTCTGTGCCGGTGTCACGATGAGGGGCGCGTTCATGTCCCGTTGAGGCTGTGTCGGTGTCACGGTGAGGGGCGCGTTCATGTCCCGTTGAGGCTGTGCCGGTGTCACGGTGAGGGGCGCGTTCATGTCCCGTTGAGGCTGTGTCGGGTTCACGGTGAGGGGTGCGATCATGTCTCGTTGAGTCTGTGCCGGTGTCACGATGAGGGGCGCGTTCATGTCCCGTTGAGGCTGTGTAGATGTCACGATGCGGGGAGCACGATGAGGGGGCTGTCTGTGTAGTACTGAGTGCTGTGCCGGTGTCACGGTGAGGGGCGCGTTCATGTCCCGTTGAGTCTGTGCCGGTGTCACGATGAGGGGCGCGTTCATGTCCCGTTGAGGCTGTGTCGGTGTCACGGTGAGGGGCGCGTTCATGTCCCGTTGAGGCTGTGCCGGTGTCACGGTGAGGGGCGCGTTCATGTCCCGTTGAGGCTGTGTCGGTGTCACGGTGAGGGATGCGATCATGTCTCGTTGAGTCTGTGCCGGTGTCACGATGAGGGGCGCGTTCATGTCCCGTTGAGGGCTGTGTCGGTGTCACGGTGAGGGGCGCGTTCATGTCCCGTTCAGGCTGTGTAGATGTCACGATGCGGGGAGCACGATAAGGGGGCTGTCTGTGTAGTACTGAGTGCTGTGCCGGTGTCACGGTGAATGGCGCGTTCATGTCCCGTTGAGTCTGTGCCGGTGTCACGGTGAGGGGCGCGTTCATGTCCCGTTGAGGCTGTGTCGGTGTCACGGTGAGAGGTGTGTCTGTGTAGTAGTGAGGGCTGTGTCGGTGTCACGGTGAGGGGTGTGTCTGTGTAGTAGTGAGGGCTGTGTGGATCGTTCACTGCCTATGTCGAGAGGTCGTTCCTTGAGTTTCTCAATGCAGTGTCATATTCCTTCATCTACACCGCCCCCTGCGTTTCCCATCCCATGAGTTCAAAACTCTCCCCGACCCTCCTGTAGAGCAGTGAACGTCAATCACGTAACAGAGGAGACCCTTCGGCCCGCAGTGTTGTGCTATACCAATTAATCTTGATCCCTTCTGCCGACACACGTCCATCTCTATCAATTCCCTATAAATCCACGTGACTGCCAAAGGGCCAGTGAAACGCTTCTATCGATCTGCCCGCACCACCGCCTGTAGCACAGAACAATCACCCACCAGTCTCTGTGCGGATAAAACACTTATTAACCTCATCTCCTCTGAACGTACCACTCTCACCTCAATGCATGTCCTCTTCTACTAGAGATTTTTATCCTGGGGGTAATAACACGCGCTCTCTGGTCCATCTGTGTCTGTTCTGGTGAGATAGCCCTCTGCCTGTTTCCCCCTCCGACTTCGTCGCTCCAAAGAAAAGAAACCGAAAATTCTGATATTGATATTGCCCTCTATACCGGGCAGCATCCTAGTGAATCCCCATTGTATCCTCCCCAAAGACACTCACAGTTCCTTTAATGGAGCGTCCAGAAATAAATCAGGAATCTCCGAAACGTCAAACCCAGTCTCAACTCTTATTTGCTCCGCCCCTTGGTTACCCGGCACTCTTCGCCATTCACAGTGTGTGGTCCCCAATCCTCTAGACTGAAGTTCTTCTCTGCTTCCAAACCTCCCACAATTCTTAGGAAACAGCGCCTGGGCTCCAACTTATCAGGTACATCTTTGTCAGAAAGCAACCTGGCCGAATCCGCACTTGCCAGATCATTCCTGACGCCAAACATATTGGCCTTATCTCAATTGATAAACTAAACTGGAGGAGTAGTCAGCATGGCGTTTAAAGGGCAGGTCGTGCCTTACAAGCCTGATTGAATTTTTTGAGGATGTGATTAAACATTGATGAAGGAAGAGCAGTAGATGTAGTGTATATGGATTTCAGCAAGGCATTTGATAAGGTAACCCGAGCGAGGCTTGCTGAGAAAGTAAGGAGGCGTAGGATCAAAGAGGACATTGCCCACAGAAGGTAAAGCGTGCTTTCAGACGGGTCATATTCTGCATGGTGGTCGGTCACGAGTGGAGTGTCTCGGGGATCTCTTCTGGGACCCTTACTCTTCGTGATTTTTATAAATGAATTAGATGAGGAAGTGTAGGGATGGGTTAGCACATCTGCTGATGACTCAAAGGTTGGAGGTGTTGTGGATAGTGTTGGGGGCTGTCAGAGGTAACAGCAGGACACTGGTAGGATGCAAAACTGAGCAAGTTGGCAGATGTTCAACCCAGTTAAGTGTGAAATGGCTCATTTTGTTTGTTCTTCTCCATCAACGTACCAACCAGGAGAAAGGCAGGATGCAGAAGGACAGACAGAATTTGTAGAATGTGCAAAAAAATTGGCAAATGGAACACAATTGAAAAATGCATAGGCGTGCACATTGATTGTAGAAATAAACGTGTGGACTATTGCAGAAACGGGGAGAAATTCCGAAACACAGAGAGGCAATGGGGCATCTTCTTCCACAGCGCCGTCATATCTTTCAACGCACGAGAACTAACTCCACATTTTTGCGGTATTTATTAATATTTGTAGTTTACATTCATTTTACTTTTTTGCGCCGCGCTGATGCTGCAGAAAGAGGAATTCTAGGTCTTAGATAATAAATCAAATGGAGATTCCAGTAGGAGACATCCGATGCGAGTGGACAGGACACTTGGCCCGCTGGTCTTCACTGGTCAGGACACCGAGTACAGGAGTCGGGAGGTCACAGAATGGGGTTGCGGAAAGAGGAGGATAGAGTAACAGGTAGGGGCAGAGACTGCAGGGAGGATTTTGAGTGGATGGGCTGAGTGAGAATGGAGGAGAGATAAGGAAGGGAAAGACAGGGTAATCATTTGACTCAAGTCGGTTCTCCGGGCTGTTGACAGAGAAGCTGAATCTTTGCAGGGATATCCGGCCTGCAGGGTGCAGACCTCTCGCAGATGAAATGGTGTTTATCATCAAGGCACTTGTCACTCCCTCCAAACGATGTGCATGCACTGCATGAGCACCTTCCGGAGGACACATTGTATAGCAGACCAGTGGCATCATCCCTATCAATAAATGGTTAAAAAAATGTGAACTGAGACGAAACAGATCCGGTGGAACACGAGCCGTCACCAAACTAATCACATTTAAACCGGGCAATCACCACAGCTTTGTGTCGTTCCCAAAATAATTCCACTGTCCTAATGTCTCCGAACTGCTCTGTGTCAGTCGACAGATTAATCCAACTACACCACCTCCCCCACAGCCTCCGGCCCGTCGTCCCGCGGTCTCTACAGACCTGTGGCAGTCCCAGTGCGAATCGAACACACACATTTCTCCCGTCAGGTCTATTTCAGTCCCCCAAAAAATCCAAATATCCCAACCCCGCACAGATGTACGCGGTTCCGGAATTAATCCCATCGGCACAATCTGATCCTGCAACCCTCTTTCGGTCCCAAAATACATCCCTCGTCTGGTATCCCGCCCGACAATTTATGCCCGTCTCCAGGTTAATCCCATTGCCCCTCACTGCTCTCTCAGTACTGTGTCAGTCAGCAGACTGGACCCACTGATCGACTCTGTACCCACATCCCCGTATCGGTCTCCAAACTAATCCAGTTCTCCCACACTCTCCCCTCAGATCATTGCCAGACCCCAAACTGATCCAGCTGCATAACTCTTTCTCATAGAGTAAGCCCTGTCGTCAGTCTACTCCTACTCTGCCTCCTGCTCCCCACACATCTGTGTCAGACTCCAAACTAATTCCACTGCATCACTCAATCCCCACTGCCCTGCGTCAGTCACAAAAATAATCCGAGGGAAATAATCCCCGAAGCCCACTGACAATCGTCAAAAGTATTTAACTGCCCTGTCCCGCGACAGACACGCATCGCTCCCTAAAATATTGCACTTATATCGTCTTCACCCGACAACAATTCCAGTACCCCACCCTCTTCTCACAAAAATACTTCAGTCAGAAAACTAATCCCACGTTCTCCCCTCAAGACAGTGTCATTCTCCATCTCCCACTCACAGATCAGTCCAAATCTCACCCGTTCGCACATTTTCCAACCCAGTATGTAACGTTCCAGCGGACAAGAGAGTGGAAATCAAAACTCTGTAAAATTAAATTCCTTTGATTAATGCCGAGAATCGAAAACTTTACGGGAGAGTGTGATGGGTTGTTGTGGAGGGAGATTCACTCTGTGTCTGACCCCGGAAGTGTGTGATGGGACGGTGTGGAGGAAGTTTCACTCTATCACTGAATCCAGGACAGTGTGTTGGACGGTGTGGAGGGAGATTCACTCTGTGTCTGACCCCGGGAGTGTGTGATGGGAAGGTGTGGAGGGATATTCACTCTGTGTCTGACCCCGGGAGTGTGTGATGGGACGGTGAGGAGGAAGATTCACTCTGTGTCTGATCCCGGGATGTGTGATGGGAGTGTATTGTGTGTGTTCACTCTGTCTCTGACACCGCGGGTGTGTGATGATTTCTGTGTTACTGTGGGATCTTCCCGTGCTGTGTCACATACCGCTTCATCCCTCGAATTGACTTCGACCAGCCTGAAGTCACGGTTTGAACATTCTTGCATCGCTCTGGGGAAAGATGTTGTAAACTTGGACACGTAATAACGCCGGTCTGTATTTGTGACACAGTCCTTTGAACACGTTTGCTCTGGAAATCAGGAACAAGAAACAGTGAGAAACAGTGTGACTCTTCCTGCGCACTGTCCTATTGCACACGCCTGGGGAGAAACACAGAATGAAGTTCCCTCCACAACGTCCCATCACAGATTGACATGCTCAGTTACAGAGTGAAGTTCCCTCCAAATCATCCATCACAGACTCTCCAGTCAGGCACAGTATAAGGCCACTTCTGCCGCTCCCCTGATATACTCACGGAGACAGACACAGAAGGATCCTCGCGCTACACCATCCTATCACACACTCAGAGTGTCAGAAACAGAGCGATGCTTCCTCCACACGGTCCCATCAGAGACCCCTGAATCAAAGACGAAGTGAAGCTCCCTCCGGGGTCAGAATCTGGGTGTTACCCCCGCCACACCGTTTCACCACACACTCCCGGGGTTAGACACAGAGTGAAACTCCCTTCCCACCGTCCTATCACACACTCCCGGGGTTAGACACAGAGTGAAACTCCCTCCACACCGTCCCATAACACACTCCCAGGGTCAGACACAGAGTGAATCCACCTCCACAATTTTCCATCACTCTCTCCTGGATTCAGTGATTGAGTGAAACTACCTCCACGCAGCCCCATCACACACTCACCGGCTCAAAGACAGAGTGAATCACCTTCCATACCATCTCTTCACACAATCCCGATGTCAAGAACAGAGTGACGCTTCCCCTCTCCACGCCTGCCCTGTGATGAGGAGCGGGTGAAAGAGGGGGATGATGCCTCACCTCTTCTGCTGGTCAGCCATTCGCAGATTTCAGCCTTGGTTTCGTTGACAGATCTGTACTTCGTTTCCATCTCAGTGAACTGGTGACGGAGATCGTTGTGCATTCCTTTAAGAAAAGACAGAGTAGAGCTAACCGAAAAAAGCTTGGATTGAAGGGATGAATTTAACTCAGGGTAGTTTCGGTCGGAGTTCTTAGACTGACGAATCTGTGACACTGGCAGAGATTGTGAAGAATGTTTAGCGTTTACAGTGACACGTGAGTCAGCGTCACGCTACCGAACGGGTCACAGAGAGTGTTGTGTCAGAGTCACGGTGAAGGATGTCTTGTGGCACAGTGAGTGGTGTCGGGGCAACCTTGAGTGGCATGTCTGTGTCACTCTGAGGGGTATATCAAAGTTCCGGTGAAGGTTTTTTTGTTGTTACCATGGGGGGTCTGCGTCCGTATCCTGCGGGCCATATCCGGTTGCAGTGAGGGGCGTGTAGGTGTCACGATGGTAATAGTTTCTGTGCCCCGTCGAGAGGTGTGCCGGATCACAATGAAGTGTATCTCGATGTCCAGACGAGGGGAATGTCAGAGTGAGGGGTGTGCAGGTCTCACAGATAGGGGTATGTCTTTTTCACGGTGAGAGACATGTCATGGACACCAAAACACATCTCACAGTGACAGCGACACGCTCTTCACCGTGACACTGAGATAACGTGCACCGTGACACCATCACACTCCTCAACGTGATCCGCTCCGCATCGGCCCGTGACAAACACTCAAAAGTCACAGTGACACCACTTACCGAGACAGTATGGGCCCTCACAGAGTCAATTATCCACACCTCACCCTGACACAGGCAAATCCCTGAACTGATACCGACACCTAAATTCACAATGACACCGACATTGACGCCGTCGGACAGGTCAGTGTGACACCGTGGCCATGACATGTCTCTCAACGTGACACAAATATACGTGAGAACAGCACTGCATGAGTCAGATATTGCACCCACGGTGACACCACAAGGCCCCTCATTTGACATTGTATTCACCTTAATATCGAGATACACTTCGTTGTGATTCGGCACACCTCTCGCCGGGGCACAGATACTCCTATCACAATGACACCGAAACGTCCCTCACAACAACCTGGACATGCCCTGCAAGATACAGAGGCAGCTTCCATGGTAACAACAATAAAGCCTTCACCGGGACATTGATAACCCCTCAGTGTGACACAGACACGCCCCTCAAAGTGTCGCCGACGCCTCTCACTGTGCCACCAGCACATCCTTCACTGTGACACCCTTCACCGTGACTCTGACACAACACTCTCTGTGACCCGTTCGGTAGCGTGACGCTGATTCACGTGTCACTGCAAACGTTAAGCATCCTTCACCATGTCTCTCAGTATCAAAGATTCGTCAGTCTAGGGTCACCTCCGACCGAAACTACCATGAGTTAAACTCATCTCTTCAGTCCCAGCTTTCCTCATTCAACTCTAATCTGTCATTTCTTAAAGGAATGCACAGCGATCTCCGTCACCAGTTCACTGAGATGGAAACGAAGTACAGATCTGTCAACGAAACCAAGGCTGAAATCTGTGAATCGTTGACAAGCAGAAGAGGTGAGGCACCATCCCCCTCTTTCACCCGATCCTCATCACAGAGCAGGCATGGAGAGAGGAAACGTCACTGTGTGTAATATCGGGAAAGAGTGAAGAGATGGTATGGAGGGTGACTCCCTCTGTGTTTGACCCGGTGAGTGTGTGATGGTTCTGCGAGGAAGTTTCACTCTATCAATGAATCCAGCAGAGCGTGACGGGACGTTGTGGAGGTGGATTCACTCTGTGTCTGAACACGGGATTGTGAGACGTAACATTAGAGTTTCACTCTAAGTCCCACTCCGGGAATGTCTGATGGGACAGTATGGATCCAGTTTCACTCCGTGCCTGACAGCGAGATTGTGTGACAGGACAGTGTAGAGGAACGTTCATTTTATGTGTCGCCAAACTGTGTGATTGGATATTGTGGAGGGAGACAGACTCCGTGAGTTTGCCATGGGAGGCTGTGGGCGGAATTTGTGTAAGAAAACAGTGGAGTGTGATGGGACGGTTCAGAGAGAGCCTCACTCTGTGACTCGCCAGGAATTGTGATAGGACTTAAGGAGGGAGATTAACACTGTGTTAGAATCAGGAGTGTGTAATGGGGCCTTGCGGAGGCAGCTTCCCTCTGTGTCTGACACGTTGCTGTGTGGCGCGTTGAGAAGCTGCAGAGGGAGAATCACTCTCCGTCTGACATATGTCTTGCTTTGTCTGACAGTTTGAGTGTGTGATGGGGCCATGGAGAGGAATAAATTCACTATGTGTCTGACTAAGTTTGAGTGTAATTGGACTTTGTGGAAGGATCTAAATTATGTTCTCTGACCCCGGGAGTGTGTGATTGGACGGTGTGGAGGGAGATGCACTCTGTGTCTGACCCCAGGAGTATGTGATGGGACGGTGTGGAGGGATATTCAATCTGTGACTGACCCCGGGAGTGTGTAATGAGACGGTGTGGAGGGATATTCACTTTGTGTCTTAAACATTGGAAGTGGAGAGTGTGGGGGAATCGTCACTCTGGGTCCGGCCCAGAGGCTGTGTGACGATTCCACGCCACTTCAGGGATCTCTGACGGGACGCTGTGGAGGCAGCATCTGTTCCTGACACACAGAGTGCGTGGTAGGATGGTGTCGCGCGAGGATCGTTCTGTGTCTGACTCCGTGAGTGCATCAGGGGAGGGATAGAGGAAGCCTCAATCTATGCCTGACTGGATAGTCTGTGATGGATGATGTGGAGGAAACTCACTCTCTGCCTGCTTCTGTGAATTTGAGATGGGACGTTGTGGAGGGAACTTCATTCTGTGTCTCTCCCCGGACGTGTGCGATGGGACAGTGTGGCAGGAGATACACTCTGTGCCTTGAATCCGGGAGTGTGTGTGGGAAGGATTGGACTGAAGGTTATTGTGTCTGATCCTTGGCAATGTGCGATGGGACGGTGTGGGGGAGATTCACTTTGTGCCTGAACTCAGGTGTGCGTGATGGGACAGCATGGCGAGACATTCACTCTGTGTCTCTCTCCGGGAATGTGCGATTGGACGGTGTGAAGAGAGATTCTCTCTGTGTCTCACTGTTTCTTGTTCCTGATTTCCAGAGCAAACGTGTTTCAAGGACTGTGCCACAAATACAGACCGGCGTTATTACGTATCCACGTTTGACACATCTTTCCCCAGAGCGATGCAAGAATGTTCAACCCGTGACTCAAGGCTGCTGGAAATCAATTCGAGGGATGAAGTGGTACGTGTCACAGCACGGGAAGATCCCACAGTAACATAGGAATCATCGCACATCCCGGGATGAGACACAGAGTGAATCTGCCTCCACACCGTCCCATCACACACTCCCGGAATCAGACACAGAGTGACTTTCCCTCCACACCGTCCCATCACACACCCCCGGGGTCAGACACAGAGTGACTTTCCCTCCACACCGTCCCCTCACACACTCCCGGAATCAGCCACAGAGTGACTTTCCCTCCACACCGTCCCATCACACACCCCCGGGGTCAGACACAGAGTGAATCTCCCTCCACACCGTCCCATCACACACTCCCGGGGTCAGACACAGAGTGAATCTGCCTCCACACCGTCCCATCACACACTCCCGGAATCAGACACAGAGTGACTTTCCCTCCACACCGTCCCATCACACACTCCCGGGGTTAGACACAGAGTGAATCTGCCTCCACACCGCCCCATCACACACTCCTGTAAACCGTTTTCGATTCTTGGCATTAATCAAAGGGATTTAATTTTACAGAGTTTTGTTTTCCGCCTTGTTGACAACCGAAACCGTGCTTACTGGGTTGGAAAATGCGCGATCGGGTGAGATTTGGACTGATCTGTGTGATGGGAGATGAGTAATGACACTGTATTGAGGGGAGAAAATGGGATTTGTGTACGGACTGAAGTAGGTTTGTGAGAAGAGGGTGGGGTACTGGAATTTGCTGTCGGGAGAGGACGATACAAGTTGAATATTTTAGGGAGCGATACGTGTCTGTCGCGGGACAGGACAGTGATTTTTTTTTAACGACTGTCAGTGGGCTCCGGGGATTATTTCCCTGGGATTATTTTGATGGTTGACGCAGGGCTGTGGGGACTGGGATATGCAGTTGAATTAGTTTGGAGTCTGACACAGATCTGTGGGGAGCAGGAGACAAAGTCGGATTAGTTTGGCAACAGGCCTTGCTCTGTGAGAAAGAGATATGCAGCAGGATCATTTTGGGGTCTGACACTGATCTGAGGGGAGAGAGTGGGAGAACTGGATTAGTTTGGAGACCGATACGGGTATGTGGGCACAGATTCGGTCAGTGGATCCAGACGACGCACTGACGCAAGGCTGAGGGAGCAGTGAGAGACAATGGGATTAACCTGGAGACGGACATGGACTGTGGGGAGAGGAATGAGCCGTGAGATGGATGTGGTGACCAACAGAGGTTTGCAGGATCAGTTTGTGCCGAAGGGATTAATTTCGGGACCGCGTATGTCTGTGGGGGTAGGGTGGTATATTGGGATTTGTTTGGGGACTGAAATAGATCTGACGGGAGAAAGTGGGTGTGTTCGATTCGCATTGGGACTGCCACAGGACTGTGGAGACCGCGGGAAGACGGGCCGGAGGCTATGGGGGAGGTGGTGTAGCTGGATTAATCTGTCGACTGACACAGAGCAGTGGGGAGGCATTGGGGCACTGTAATTATTTTGTGAACGACACAAGGCTGTGGTGATTTCCCGGATTTAATGGGACTAGTTTGGCGACGGGCTCTTGTTCCGCCGGATCTGTTTTGTTTCTGTTCAAATTTTTTAATCATTTATTGATAGGGATGATGCCACTGGTCTGCTGTACAATGTGTCCTCCGGAAGTTCCTCCTGCAGTGCATGCTCATCGAGTGGAGGGAGTGAATATTGCCTTCATGATAAGCACCATTTCATCTGCGAGAAGTCCGCCCCCTGCTGTCCGGATATTCCTGAAAAGATCCAGGTTCTCTGTCAACAGCCCGGAGAGCCGATTTGAATCAAATGCTTGACCCGTCTTTGCCTTCCTTATCTCTCCTCCACTCTCAATCACCCCATCCTTTCAAAATCCTCCCTACGGTCTCTGCCCTACCTGCTTCTCTATTCTCCTCTTTTCGCAACCCCATTGTCCCCACCACGCATGGAAATCCCCAGTCTCCATCTATCCGGTTCTGTCTCGCTATCCCTCCGCATCGCGTACTTCCTCACTCCCTCTAACTCTCTCTACCCCATCTCCTCCCTATTTCCTCGACCTCTCTCCGTCTGCTATTTCTCCGCTCCCTCTTCCAACCTCTTTATATTTCTCTCTCTTTCCCCCCTCTACCACACTCTCTCCCTCTCCTCTCCGTTCCCTCAAACACCTGTATCTCTGATCTCTCTCTCTCTCTATCTACTTTCCAACCTCTGTCACCTCGATCCTGTGCCGTCTGGGTCTCGATACCCCAGTTCTGGGTAAAAAGTCTGTGCGCATTCCCTCTGTCTGTGCCCCGCTTGAGTTTAAGCAACTCTGTAAAGTTACAACTACGCTCCAGGGAATAAAGACCAGTTTATCCGAGACTTACACGGCCTGAAATTTCTTACTCTGAAGCATCAGTATGGACGAATGATGTAATATTCATGTAAATTAAAACATATTAAAAAATACGGCAAAAATGTGGAGTTAGTTCTCGCGTGTTGAAAAATGTGATGGCGCAGTGGAGGAAGATGTCCCATTGCCTCTCTGTGTTTTGGAATTTCTCCCCGTTTCGAAAATAGTCCGTACATTTATTTCTACAACCAATGTGCACGACCATGCATTTTCCAATATTGTGTTGCATTTGCCAATTTGTCGTTTTGCTAGTTGGTAAGTTGATGAAGAAGATCAACCAAAATGAGCCATTTCACACTTACCAAAGTTGAACATCTGCAATTTTCTTGCTCAGTTTCGCGTCTTACCAATGTCCCGCCGTTACCTGTGACAGCCCTCCACACTATCCACAACACATCCAAACTTTGTGTCATCATCAAAAAGTGCTAAACCATCCCTCCACTCCCCCATCCAGGTCATTTATAAAAATCACGAAGAGTAAGCGTCCCAGAAGGGATCCCCGAGAGACTCCACTGGTGACCGAACTCCATGCAGAATATGACACGTTTAAAAGCAGGTTTTGCCTTCTGGGGGCAGTGTCCTATTTAATGCTATGCCTCCTTACTTTCTCAGCAAGCCTTGCTGGAATCCATATACTCTACATCTACTGCGCTTCCTTCATCAAATCCTCAAAAAAATCAATCAGGCTTGTAAGGCGCGACCTGCCCTTTAAAAAGCAACGCTGACTACCTCTCGAATTTAGTTCATAAATTGAAAAAAGGCCAATATTTTTGGCGTCAGGGATGATCTGGCAAGTGCGGATTCGGCCAGGTTGTTTTCTGGCAAAGATGTACCTGCTAAGTTGGAGCCCAGGCGCAGTCTCACAAGAATTGTGGGAGGTTTGGAAGGAGAGAGAAAATTCAGTCTGGAGGATTGGGGACCACACACTGTGAATGGGGAAGCGTGCCGGGTAACCAAGGGGCGGAGCAGATAAGAGTTGGGACTGGGTTGGACGTTTCGGAGATTCCTGACTAATTACTGACATTTCGTTAAAGGAAGTGTGCGGGGGTGTTCAGAGAAGTAACAGTGGATAATCACGAGGATGGTGCACCGAATAGAGGGTACTATGTATAGGCAGTGGTCAGAATTTTCGGTTTCTTTTCTCTGGAGCGGCGAAGGCGGAGAGGACAACTGGCAGAGGGTTATCTCACTAGAACAGACACAGATGGAGCTGAGAGCGGATGTTATTAACCTCAGCATGAAAATGTTTAATGCCAGAGGGCATGTATTGAGGTGAGCGTGGCAACTTCAAAGGAGATGAGGTCGGCAAGTTTTTTTATTCACACAGAGACTGGTGGGTGATTGTACTGTGTTACCAGAGACGGTTGGGAGGGCAGATCTATAGAGCCGCTTCATTGGCTCTTTGACAGGCACGTGGATTTGCAGGGAATTAATAGAGATGGACGTGTGTCTGCAGAAGGGATTTATATTAATTGCTATATCACAACATTGCGGGACGAAGGAACTCATCTGTTCGGTTATTTACGTTCACCGTTCTACAGGAGGGTCAGGGAGTGTTTTGAACTCATGGGATGGGAAACGCAGGGGGCGGGGTAGATGAGGGAATATGACACTGCATTGAGAAACTCAGGGAACGACCTCTCGACATAGGCAGTGAACGAGCCACACAGACCTCACCACTACACAGGCACACCCTCACAGTGACACCGACACAGCCCTCAACGGGACATGAACGCACCCTTCACCGTGACACCGGCACACCGACACGCCTTGCAGCATAACAGAAACACACCGCTCAACGGTACCGACATACTGTCACGACCTTCAACGCAGCAGGGACACAATCACTTCGTATGCAATATCCCCTCACACTCTAAGACTCCTCTCCATCTCCGTCTACACTCGTTCTCCTTCTCTACTCCCTGTCTCCGTCACACACTCCCTCCTTTACTCCACTCCCGCCTCCGTCACCGTCCCTCCCTTACAAGCTGACCCGTCTTCGTGCACACTCCCTCTCTGTAAACATCACCGTCTCCGTTATCTCCTGTCGGCCCACCGCCACAACCCGTCTCGGTGCCCCTCTGGATCACCTGAAGTTGCAGTGGGATTTGTCTGGAAATGGACGCGGGATCGTGGAGTGAGACGGGGATCGTGGGAATAGTTTGGAGACCGACGTGGGGCTGCGCGGATACCGCGGTGTAGTGGGATTGGTTTCGAGAATGGCACGGGCCGTCGAGAGAGTGGAGTAGTGGGAATATTTCCAGAAAACTCTCTTGGTTGCCAACTGGATCTATTTTTGATAGGAAAGTGGCCTCTGATGTTGTGTACAAGATGAACTCCAGAATGTTCGAATGCACCGAATGCAAATCGTCCAGGAAGAGTTCGTCTTGCAATCGTGTTAAAAACCGTTTCATCTACGAGACGGCGGGAGCGGTGTTGCCCTTGACGGGACTGAGTCTACATCCCTCTGCAGTATCTGGCCACCCTGGGAGTCGTCGACAACATACCAGACAGAGATGCGACTGGAGAGAGCGCCACCCAGCGGATATCCATGGACATTTACTCGTGTTCAATGAGAGATCAAATCGTCGCAAACTCCTGACGTCACAATAACTTCTGTGGCCAGGGTGTTATGGATGGTTTCAACCCAAGTGCAGAGTAAGGTCTGGAATTAACTCAGACTTAGACTCAAAATAAACGACTGCAGTAACTTCATCCGAAGTGTCAACCACAACCCAAAGTGCTGGAAATGGATCTCCTGCGTTTGAGCACTGAGTGCTCAGCACAATCCATTTAACTACAGACATTCCAGGAAGGATTGTGACAGGCAGAAATTGGCAGTCCGAGTCTTAAAGTGAAAATGACTGCGAAGCATACTCCAAATGAGGCCACACCAGAGCCTTAAAATTAAGTCCTTGCCCGGGAAATGAATGCGAACCTTTTATTAGGCTTCCTCACTACCGAGTCCTTGAACAATCCAGCTTGTTGTTGCCAAAGGTTTTCAGTGCCCTACTGGAAACACATTCGGAACGCGATGCCTTGTGAGGGTTCACCCACCTGAAGAATAATTCTGACATCGGCCGAAAAAATAGAGTTTACAGAAGAGAAGGGGGCGAGCCGAGCCGGACATTGTGCCCCTTTCTAACGCCCTTTTCAACTAGAACGTGACTTTCCAACTCGTGTACTTACTCAACTGCCGCCGCCTTCGTCCCTATCATCTCCTCCCTCCCCGACATCAGAACCGTTCCCCTCCACTAAAATCCTACCCGACTCCATGGCTCCCTCCCTCCTGTGTCCCGCTACACATGTCAGTTGTTCCTACTTCTCCTCCTCATTCCCTCCCCGTCTCTGTCCGTCCCTCCCTCTTCCCCAATCTCGGTTCTAATCACTTTATCTCTTCCAATAACACTTGCCCACCTCCATGACCCCCTCGCTCTTGTACTCACCGCCAGTCTCTGTCACCACAAGCAGTGCCTGCACCCTACCCTGTCTCCGCCAGCCACTTCCTCTCCTACGACTCCCCTCGTCGTCAATGCCTTGTTCCCCGACGATCAACCTCGCCACAGTCAGACAAAACATCCTCTACGTCACAACCCTCCCCCGTTTTCGTCATCCCTTCCCTTCAACACACCTCGTCTCCATTACCGCTTTGTCCCCTACACCTCACACACTCTGTTATCCCCCCTTCCACAACTCCTGTCCCCGTCTCTCTGAAACGCTGCGTCCCCTACAGCCTTCCACGTTTCCGTCATCCCTCTCCCTCATCTACCACGCTCCCTTTCTGTGATAATGTGGAATTGTGGGGACGAGAGAGAGGTGACGTCTGGTGTTACAACACCACTCCACAACACCCTCCATCCGATGTCGGTTTCCCCTACCTTCATTTCCATCACCGCAATCTTCTTTAACACACCCCGACTCCACCAACCCTCCGTCTCCCGCACTCGTTGCCGTCTCCGTCGTCTCCTCCTTACCCATCTCTTCTTCCCGTCTCCATGACCCGCTCGATCCCCTACACTCTCCATTGTTCCATCAACCCTCTCGCTCCTCGGTTCATCTGGAATTCTGAGGAGGAACGGGGAGAGGTGACGTCTGGAGTGACAACACCCAAACCCCTCCTCCGGATGTTGATCTCTCGGTTCTGAGTCTGTTCACTGCTCTGCGCAGACTGGCCGGTCTTGCGGTTTCACTCCACTTTCTCCCAGTGACCACTGTCTCAACGCCACGCCCCTACTCCCTCCCCGTCAACCTCTCCCACATCTCTGCTTTTCACTGCTCACCATCTGAACACGAACACAGGCACAGTCTCCGAGACAGACACACAATGAAGGACTACTGGAACGGCGGAGTGCTGGGGGTGGGGAGAGGAAAGCAGCTTCTGATCCCCGGAGTGTGTGACGGGTCCGGGGGGAGGGAGCTTCACTCTGTGCCTGACCCGGGTCTGGGTGATGGGAGGGGGTGGGGTGAATTTCGTTCATTGCTTGAATTCCTGTATCGGTGTAACGAACCGGAGGAGAAGGTGCTTATATCGTAGTCAAGGTGTGGACATTGTTCGAGTTAGAGGGCTTATCCAATTTGATGCTGAAAGGAGGAGAGACTCGGGTGATAGAAGGCGCAAAACTTGCGGTATATTTCTTTTCAGTTTATTGATTGTTTCGTTTATAATTACAGTTAGAAAGAGCAGTAAGCATTCCTGCAGGAGAGTTGACTGCTTGTCTTATGGGTTGTGGGAGGGCATGGAACCTCGGGATCATTCTGGAAGCTGAGTGAGTGATAGGGCGGAAATATAGAGAGGTATTTACACTCAAGGTGTAGGATACAGGAATCTGGGTGACAGACAGGAAGGTGAAAGGGGTTAAGCAGCCAGAAACAGTGCAGAGACCGCTTGTGGCCTACCTGCACAATAACAGGTAGACCACTTTAGATACTTCTGGAATGGAGGGGAGAGGTGCAAATGACCAATCAGGGGAAAGTCTCACCGGTCAGGTGTCTGGCACTTAGTATGTTTCTGTGGCTCAGCAGGGAGGCGGGTGAAATCTGACGAGCTGTATCGATAGGGTTGTCTTTGTTAGGGGAACGGAAAAGAGGTACTGTGGACGAGAACCAGCTTCCTCGATGGTATGCGGTCCCCAAAACACAATGTTGTTCCTGGAATTGGGGAGCATGCCTCATGAGGTTGAATGAACTCGATCTTTTCTAATTGAAGCGAAGGAGGATAAGCGGTGAACAGATAGATGTGTACAAGATAATGACAGTGACTTATCGTGTGGACAGTCAGACCCCTTTCGCCAAGGCTGAAATGGCTGGCACAAAAGCAATTGATTGATGGTGCTTGGCAGTATGTACACAGGAGCTGCCAGGGTACGTTTTTCATGTTGAGTGTTTAGTGCGTGGAATGGGCTGCCAGCGGCGGTGGTGGAGGCGGATACGAGAGGGGCTTTTGAGAGACTTTTGGCTGCATGGAGTTTGGAAAAATAGAGGGGTATAGGTAAACCCTAGGTCGTTCTAAGTTAGGGACTTGATCGGCACCGATTTCCGGGCCTTAGGGCCTGCATTGTGCTGTAGATTGTTCTATGTTTCTACGTTGCCTATGTTATAGACACCAGTATATAGGAACAGAGAGGGATTCGTTTCTGCAAACTTATGTATGTGCAGGTGTAGTCAAAATCAAAAAGAACTTTCAGTTTAACATTAGGGTTGGAAAGAGAACTTCAGACATGTGTGTCACTAGATTCTTTTCCACTGAAGGTACGAACTCTACAGACGGAACGGTTTCATTTCATTTTAATTAATTTCAATTGAAGTTTGATTGTAAAGTCATCACACAGGAATGCCCATGAATACAGAACACAGCCCGGACCTGGCTGCTAATTGCAGTACCGACAGTCCCACATATAAAATGGAAAGATAGCACGCTTATGTAGGATATCATTAAAACACATTCACGTATTATGTGCACGCGCACACACACACACACACACACACACACACACACACACACGCACGCACGCACGCACGCGCACAAACACACACACACGCACACACATTCACACACATACATACACACACACTCACACACACACACACACACGCACACACACACACACACACACACACACACACACACACACACACACACACACACACACACACACACACACACACACACATTTATGCAGCCTGAGGCCCCTGGGCATTTTGAATGCCACCGCAATCTGCAATTGATCAGAGCATAGGGTGTCTTCTGCCGAGCGAACACTGAGGGGCAGCACAGACTCCTGCCGGGAGGACTCGCCACACCGCCCCCACCTGGCTCAGCTCCTTCATTTCCTCTCCCGTGAGCAACTCTCCGAATTTACATCTGGACTGTAATCGAACTTACATCCCAGCGGTAGGGTTTGCCATTAAAAGGGGAGAGTGGTCGTATAAACGAGAGTTGCAGGGACATGTAAATAAGAGCACCAATACAGATAGTTCAGTGGTTGTTGGGACAGATGTTGCTAAGATTTCTGAAAAAGTCAAGAAGCAAAAGGTTGATCCTGCTGGGACTCATGTTCTGAGCTGCATACTTTTCAATGCAGGAAGTATTGTTTGAAGGGCAGTTGCGCTCAGGTCGGGGGTCAACGCGTCTAAGCCTAACTCGACAGATATTAGTGAGACTTGATTGCAAGTGGGACAGTACCGTTTGCATAAGCTATGAACGAGACACACAACCTTCACTGTGACACGGAGATGTTCATCAATGGGACACTGAAAGTGTTTCGGTGTCAATGCCACAACCCACATCTGACATGAACCCGCCCTTCATCGTGACACTGACAGGGTCTACACCACAGCAGGATTTGACCACTCAACGATACCAACATAGAGTCAGGCCCTGCACAGTAACTCGAATACAACCTTCCCCGTATGCATAACACCCTCCCTCTCCAAAACCACCCCCTGACTGCTTCACCCTACTCCTACACCATTTCCAGTCACCGTCACACAGACTGCGGTACACCACTCCGGTCTCCGTCACCCACCCCTCGACTACAAGCAACCCTATTTCGTGACCCACACCCTCTCCTGAACAACACACACAAAGTGCTGGTGGAGCACACCAGGCCAGGCAGCGTCTGTAAGGAGAAGGGCTGTCAACGTTTCGGGCCGAGATCCTTCGTCCGGACTAACTGAAAGGAAAGATAGGAGGAGATTTGAAAGTAGCGGGGGGGGTGGGAGGGAAGGAGAAATGCGAAATGATAGGAGAAGACCAGAGGGGGTGGGACGTAGCTAAGAGCTGGAAAGGTGATTGGCGAAAGATATACAGCGCTGGAGAAGGTAAAGGATCATGGGACGGGAAGCCTAAGGAGAAAGAAAGAGAGAGGGGAGCACCAAAGGAAGATGGAGAACAGGCAACATGTTATGGGCAGAGAGAGAGAAAATCAGAAACAACTAAATATCAGGGATGGGGTAAGAACAGGACGGGGCATTAACGGAAGTGAGAGAATTCAATGTACATTCCATCAGCTTGGAGGCTGCCCAGCCGGTATATACCGGCTTCCAAATTGGTGGCATGAACATTGTCTTCTCTAACTTCAGCTAATGCCCCTCCACTTCTTGCGCCATCCCTGATACATTTAGTTTTTTATCCTCTCTCTGTATTACACTTCTCCCCGTTCCGCCGGATATCGATCACCAGGATCTGAAACTCTCCACAACTCTGCATGCACAGGCCGGTCATGTGATTCCACACCACTTGCATCAGTGTTTGCAAATTCCCCACCCTTTCCCTGGCCTCCTCTCTCCTCCCCTTCCTTCCTCTAACGGCAGCACACAGTCCGCTCACACACACACACCATCTTCGAGAGACACACACAATTCAAGACTACTGGAAAGCCGAAATTCTGGGTATCGGTGAGTGGGGAGACCGGAGGAGGGAGAGGGCTCCGCACTTTCGTTGACTCCGGTAGGGTGTGCTGCGACGGTACGGGAGGTACATGTCTGACCCCGGGAGTGTGATGGGATAATATTTAGAGACCTTCTATGGTTATCTGAACCAGGGACTGCGAGTTTGGACGTTGTGGACGGAGTTTCACTCGGTGTGTGACCCCGGAGTGTGTGTTGAAACAATATGGAGTGAGTTGCACTCTGTGTATGATTCCGGGGGGGTGTTTGGATCGCTGCGGAGGGAGCGTGACTCAGTGTATGTTTCCAGGTGTGTGTGATCGGATCTTATGCAAGGATTCTCGCAATGTCTGTGACTCCTGGCCATGGGTCAGTGGATTTCCATTCAGAGATAGGTAGCAAGAAAATGGCGTCTCACACGTTCTGCTCCAACGGCTGCAATCTGAACACCCTTTCTGTGGCCCCACTCTCCGCCCCTTCCTTCCTCTTTTCACAGCACACCATCCCTTCTCTATGCTTCTTTTTTTTTGTTATATTTTTTTTTACTGAGGCAAGGTCACTGTACAGAATAATAATGGATTACAATTTCCTCCATTTTGCTTTTGTATCTTACCCCGAAAGAAACCTCCCCTCACCGGCCCTCCCCGATCATACAAAGACAGCTAATGTATTTACAATACCATCCTTCACAAATACAAGTACGGACATTTCACAGCCATACCCCCACACTACTTCAAGACGAAGACCCACAGAAATCTATAACATCTCAGATGATCCAAAATGCACACATATTACAATTCATCAACCACCCTGTGAGGTAAACCATATGCGTGTTAAAAGGGAAGCAACTTCCCAAGTCCAATCAAATGCCCTCAGCTATTTAGTTATTCCTTAAGACTCCCAAAATATGACAAGAGAGACCCCCATTTCGAATAGAACTTTTCCACCGATGTCCTCCGAGTGAATTTAATCTTTTCTAATTTCAGAATAAAACAAGGCGTCCTCTAACCAAGCAGCAGCAGATGGGGTAGTGGCAGATTTCCAGACCAGCTAGATTCTCCTACGGGCCAAAAGCAATGTAAGTGAAATGATATCCGACTTGTTTGCATTTAAACCCAAAACCTCAACTGCCTCACCAAATACAGCTATAAGCGGGCAAGTTCTCAGTGTCACCCCCAAAACCTCACTAATAATTTAAAAAAAAAACAGTGCTCAGTAGCCATCAAGCCAAGGGCAAGATCAAAATTCATGCACTAAACCAGCCGGAGAGAAGGAACACCTGTCACAGCCAGCGTCTGTCTCAGGATATATGTCAGCATGCCTGCCTTTACTTAAATGTGCTGTGTAAAACTTTATGAGCCCGAGTCTAGCACATGCTGACGAGGAATGAACCCTATTCAATGCTTTTGCCCAAAATTCCTCAGCCAGATCCACACCAAGGTCATGCTCGCAGCTGGTCGTAGTTTTGTTTAGATCTTGAACTTCCAAAGACATCAGCTGAGAGAATAGTACAGAGATCACCCCTTTATTATTAAAGCTAAGAGTGAGTTTGTCCCACAACATAGCAGGTGGTAGATCAGGAAAAGAGGGAATTCTCCTTGACAAAGTGGAGAATATGCAGGTATTGAAAAAATGTTTATGCGGAAATCCATATTTACTGCACAGGTTATCAAAACTATTAAATATATTTCCAGTGCAAAAATCCTTAATGCGCATAAGGCCGTTCAAACCCCATTGTTTAGAAACTGAATCGAGTGTGGAGGGAAGAAATAGATGGTTTCCATGAACGGGACCCAAAACTGAACAGATGTGAACGTGTCGTGGCAGCGAAATTGATTAAACATTTTGAGAGTGGATAACCTGACAGGGTCAGATGTGAATTGAGAGGATTTCAATGGGAATGTCCTTTGACCACTCTCCTAACACCTTGAAATAATGTAGTTGACTTAAGTGCAATAGAAAGAGGCTCAACGGCTATTGCAGAAAGATTCTATGATACTTAAGTGGGTGAGTGAGCAGCTCGACGTCTTGGTCCATATATGTACCAACGAAATCGGTATCTATGAGAAGGTGTTTCTGCACAGTGAGGTCAGGGATTTAGCTATTAACTTAAAGGATAGGACCACCACCTGTTCCAGTGTACCCAGACACAGGAAGACCATACAGTTTGGCGCGTGGCTCAAGCTATGATGCAGGTGGGAGGGCTTCGAAATTCATTGTGTTTATTCCAAGGAACGTGGGATGTCTACTGAAGAGATGGAAGACAGTATAGACACATTTAGTATTTACACATATAGGCAATAGACAGCAGGTGCAAGAGTAGGCCATACGGCCCTACTAGCCAGCACCGCCATATACTGACATCATGGCTGATCATGCACAATCAGTACCCCTTTAATGCCCTGTCCCCATATACCTTGACCCAGCTATCTAAGCTCTATCTAACCTCTCTTGAATGCATCAAGAAACTTCTCCTCTACTGCCTTCTGGGGCAGAGCATTCCACAAATCCACCACTCTCTGTGTGAAAATGTTTTTCCGCATCTCTGTTATAAATTGCCTATCCCTATTCTTAAACTGTGGCCTGTAGTTCTGGACTCACCCATCAGCGAGAGCATGATTCCTGCCTCCAACCTGTCCAATCCCTTAAAAATCTTATACGTTTCAATCAGATACCCTCTCATCATTCTAAATTCCAGTGTATACAAGCCCAGTCGCACCAATCTTTTAACATATGACAGTCCCACCATTCCGAAAATTAACCTCGTGAACCTACGCTACACTCCCTCAACAGCAAGAATGTTCTTCCTCAAATATGGAGACCAAAACTGCACACAATACTCCAGATGGGGTCTCACCAGGGCTCTGTACATCTGCAGAAGGACCTCTTTACTCCTATACACAATTTTTCTTGTTATAAAGGCCAGCATGTCGTTAACTTTCTTCACAGCCTGCTGTACCTGCATGCTTTCTTTCATAGTCTGATGTACAAGAACACCTAGATCTCGTTGGACTTTCCCTTTTACTGACTTGACTCCATTTAGATAGTAATCATCCTTCCTGTTCTGGCCACCTAAGTGGATAACCTCACATTTATCCACATTAAACTGCATCTGCCATACATTCGCCCACCCACCTAGGTTGTCCAATTCACCCTGTATTCTCATAACTTCCTTGTGACATTTCACAGTACCACCTAGCTTTGTGTCATCGGCAAATTTGCTAATGTTACTTTCAATACCTTCATCTAAATCATTAATGTATATTGTAAACAGCTGCGGTCCCAGCACCGAACATTGCGGTATCCCACTGGTCACAGCCTGCAATTCCGAAAGGGACCCATTAATCGCTACTCTTTGTTTCCTGTCAGCCAGCCAATTTTCAATCCATGTCAGTAATCTGATCCCAATAACATGTGCTTTAATTTTGCAAAATTACCTCCTAAGGGGGCTTTTATCAAAGGTTTTCTGAAAGTCCAGGTACATTGCATCCACTGGCTCTCCCTTGTCCATTTTCATAGATACATCATCATAAAACTCCGGAAGATTAGTCAAGCATGATTTTCCCTTCGCAAATCCATGCTGACTCGCATTGATCCTTCTACTGCTATCCAAATGTGTCGTGATTTCCTCCTTTATACTTGACTGCAGCATCTTTCCCACCACTGACGTCAGTCTAACCTCTCTATAATTCCCTGTTTTCTCTCTCCCTCCTTTCTTGAAAAGTGGGACAACTTTAGCCACCAATCCACAGGAACTGATACTGAATCTATAGAACATTGGAAAATGATTACCAATGCGTCCACGATTTCTAGAGCCAGCTCCTTATGTACCCTGGGATGAAGACTATCAGGTCTCGGGGACTTATCAGCCTTCAGACTCAACAGTCTATCCAACACCGTTTCTTGCCTAATATAAATTTCCTTCAGTTCATCCATTACCGTAGTTTCTCTGGGAGATTGTGTCTTCCCTAATGAAGACAGATCCAAAGTACCTGTTCAACTCATCTGCCATTCCCTTGTTACCCATAATAAATTCACCCATTTCTGTCTTCAATGGCCCAATTTTGGTCTTAACTTTTTTTTTTCTTTTCACATACCTAAAGAAGCTTGTACTATCTTCCTTCATATTCTGGGCTAGTTTGCCTTCGTTCCTCATTTTTTTCTCCGCACATTGTATGTTTTGTTATGTTCTGTTGCTCTTTAAAAACTTCCCAGTCCTCCGGCTTCCCGCTCATCATTGCTATGTTATACTCTTCTCTTCTAATTTTTATACTGTCTTTACTTCCCTCGTCAGCCACGGCCGCTCCTTACTCCCCTTAGGATATTTCTTCCTCTTTGGAATGAACCGATCCTGCACCTTCTGCATTATTCACAGAAATACCTGCCATTGTTGTTCCACTGTTTTCCCTGCTAGGGTATTGTTCCATTGAACTTTGGCCAGCTCCTCCCTCATAGCTGCCTAATTCACTTTGTTGATCTGTAATGCCGACACATCCGATTCTTCCTTCTCCTTCTCAAATTGTAGGGTAAAGCACAGCGTATTATGGTCTCTACCTCCTAATGGATCCTTTACCTCTGATCAAATCTGGTTCATTGCAACACACTAAATCTAGAATTGCCTTCTCCCTGGTAGGCTCCAGTACAAGCTGCTCTAAGTACCCATCTCGGAGGCACTCCACAAACTTTATTTCTTGGGTTCCAGTACCATCCTGATTTTCCCATTCTACCTGCATGTTGACATCCCCCATGACAAATGTATCATTACCTTTGCGACATGCCAATTTTAACTTTTCGTCCAACTTACACACTACATCTAGACTACCGTATTCGGGCCTGTAGATAAATTGTATTAGGGTGTTTCTACCCTTATAATTTTTCAGTTCTATTCATACTGACTCTACATCCCCTGTGGACTTTGTGGGTGGATATATAAGAAACATAGAAAATTTACAGCACAATGCAGGCCCTTCGGCCCACAAAGTTGCGCTCAGCATGTCCCTACCGTAGAAATCACTAGGCTTACAAATAGCTATCTATTTTCCTAAGCTCCATGTACCTGTACAGAAGTCTCGTAAAAGAGCCTATTGTATCCGTCTCCACTACCGTTGCCGGCAGCCCATTCCACACACTCACCACTCTCTGCGTATAACACTTACCCTTGACATCTTCTGGGTACTTAGTCCCCAGCACCTTAACCCTGTGTCCTCTGGTGACAACCATTTCAGCCCTGGGAAAAAAGCCTATGATTATCCACACTATCAATGCCTCTCATCATCTTATACACCCCAATCAGGTGACATCTGGTCATCCCTTGCACCAAGGAGAAAAGGCCAAGTTCCTTCAATCTACTTTCATAAGACAATTTCCCCAGTCCAGGAAACCTCCTATATACTTCGAATAGTGAGGCGACCAGAACTGAGCACAGTCCTTCAAGTAGGGTCTGACCAGGTTCCCATAAGGCTGCAGCATTACCTCTCTGCTCCTAAATTCAATGCCAGGATTGATGAAGGCCAATACATCGTCTGCCTTCTTAACCACAGAGTCAACCAACGTAGTTGCATGGAGCTTCTTATGGACTCGGACCACAAGATCTCTATCATCTTCCATACTGACAAGAGTCTGACCATTAAGACTTTATTCCGTCATCATATTTGACCGACCAAAATGAACCACCTTACACTTATCTCGGATGAACTTCATTTGTCACTTCTCAGCCGAGTTTTGCATCATATGAATGTCCCGCTATAACGACTGACAGCCCGCCACACTATCCCCAACACATACCTGAGAAATACCTGATCTGCTACTGCGGCATGAGACAAGGCAGGTGACAGAGTTTTATGCCAGGGTACACATTGTATCTACTGATCAGAAAGTCATTAGTTTCAAATAATTATCGGAAACCATAGGACGTTCCTATGGTTTAGATTCTAAATTAGAACAAGGAGAAGTTTACCTTGGATCAGAATGTATCTGGAATGTGTGGATTTGGAGAAGATGTTTTCTGGCAAATAGGCTCTTGGTAACTTAGAGCACAAGCGGTGCTTACTTCGTTGTAGCCGGGAAAGGCCTATACTGTGAATAGACAATAGGTGCAGAAGTAGACCATTAGGCCCTTCGAACCTGCACCGCCATTTTGAGATCATGGCTGATCAATTCCTATCAATACCCGGTTCCTGCCTTGTCCCCATATCCATAAGATCCTTATCTAGTTCTTTCTTGAAAGCATCCAGAGTATTGACCTCCACTACCTGCTGAGGCAGTGCATTCCAGACGCCCACAACTCCCTGGGAGAAGAAGAATAGTGGGAAGTGTTTAAGGAGAGATGGATTTTGCGGTACAAGGCTGGGGAATACACAATGTGAATAGAGGGGCCCCTCCCGTCCCCTTCACTCTTCCGTCCATTAAAAACATCCATGTCTCCGAACCGAATTCCCTCCCCCATTCTCTTATTCGCATGCGTCATCCCGTCCTCCCCTATAACCCTCTCCATTACCGTCTTCCCATACCTCTACTACGACCCCAGTATATCTGCACCTCACTCCGCAGCACCACTCTCTCTCTGTGATCAGAGGGATGTGTGATGAGGAAGGGGAATATTGGTGCCAGTTGTCACACCTCTTCCTTTCCACCGGATATTGACCTCTGGGTTCTGAATATTTCCACAGCTCTGCGTGGATACAACTCCCTCTAGTGTCCGCTATATCATCAGCAATATATTCCCATTCCGGCCTCTGCCCACCCCCCCCCCTTAGTGTGTGTGTGTGTGTGTGTGTGTGTGTGTGTGTGTGTGTGTGTTTGTGTGGTGGTAGTTGCTGACAGCAGTTTGGTGGCTCTGTTTAATGTTCTGTGGCTCAGAAGGGAATGTGCGGGAGAGCAGAGACGAGCTGTCCTGACAGGGGAATCGGTAATTAGGTTAACAAACGGAGTCTCTGTGGAGAGAACGAGAGTCCTGGATGGTATGTTGCTGGGACCCATGTCCTGTGTTGCGTAGTTTTCATAGAATCATAGAATACTTACAGCACAATACAGGCTGTTCGGCCCACAGGTGTCAGCCGAACATGCCCCTGCCTTAGAAATTAATAGGCCTACCTATAGCCCTTCAATAAGCTCCATGTACCCATCTAAATGTCTCTTAAAATAACCTATTGTATCCGCCTCCACCACGGCTGCCAGTCGCCACTTACACGCACTCAGCACTCTCTGAGTAAAAAGCATACCCCTGACATCTCATCTTTACCTACTTTCCAGCTCCGACAACCTGTGTCCTCTTGTGGCAGCCATTCCAGCCCTGGGGGAGAAAAGCCCATGACTATCCACACGATTATTGCCTCTCAGCATGTTTTCCACCTCTGTCATGTCATCTCTCACCCTCTGTCACTCCAAGGAGAAAAAACCGAGTTCACTTGACATATTATCATAAGGCATGCTCCCCAATCCAGGCAACATCCCTGTAAATTTTCTCTGCACCCTTTCTATGGCTTCCACATCCTTCCCGTAGTGAGGCGACCGGAACTGTGAACAGTACTCCAGGTGGGGCCTGATCAGGGTCATATATAGCTGCCAACTTACCTCTTGGCTCTAATTTGTATTCCACGATTGATGAAGGTTAATATACCATACGCCTTATTAACCACAGAGTCAATCTGGACTCGGAGCCCAAAGTCTCTCTGATCCAGCACAGTGCCAACAGTATTACCAGTAGTACTGTCAGATTATTGAGCTACCAAACAGAACCACTTCAGAAGTGTCTGGGTTGAACACCATCTGCTACTTCTCAGACCAGTTTTACATCCAATCAATGTCCCGCTGTAACGTGTGATAGCCCTCTACACTATCCACACACCACCAACCTTTGTGTCATCATCAAACCTATGAACCCATTCGTCCACTTCCTTATCCAGGTCATTTATAAAGATCACGAACAGTAAGGGTCCCAGAACAGATCCCTCAGGCACCGCACTGGACAACGAACCCCATGCAGAATATGACCCGTACACACCAACTCTTTGCCTTTTGTGGGCAAGTCAGTTCTGTATCAATAAGGTAGATAGTGTAGTTAAGAACGCTTATTGTTGTTAGCTTTCATAAGTCGAGGGATAGAGTTTAAGAGTCGCGATGTAATAAAGCAGTTCCATAAAGCTCTGGTTAGACCACACCTGGAGTACAGTGTCCAGTTCTGATCTCCTCAATGTAAGAAGCATTAGAAAGGGTACAGAGGAGATTTATCAGTATGTTGCCTGGTTTAGAGAGTATGAATTATGATCAGAGATTAAGGGAGCTAGGGTTTTACTCTTTGGAGAGAAGGACGATGAGAAGAGACATGATAGATGTATATAAGACATTAAGAGAAATAGAGTGGACAGCTAGCTCCTCTGCCCCAGGGCACCACTGCTCAATACAAGAGGACAAGGGTTTAAGGTAAGGGATGGTAAGGTTCAAGGGGGATATTGGAGGAAGTTATTTTACTCAGGGAGTGGTTGGTGCGCGGAATGCTCTTCCTAAGTCAGTGGTGGAGGCAGATACACGAGTGAATTTTAATATTTAATAGCATACTAGACAGATATATGGAGGAGTTTAAGGTGGTGGGTTACATGGGAGGCTGCTTTGAAGGGGCCGGCACAAAATTGTGGGCCAAAGAGCCTGAAATAGGCTGTACCTATCCGTGACAAAAAAAATACGCTCTTTGTCGTAATAGAATCAAGACTCATGCTGACACCGACACGCCATTCACCATCCCATCAACAATGCTGTTACAGTAGCACGGTCACGACATTCACCGAGACACAGATACACTCCAGACCGCGACACTGACATGGCAGTCGCCGTGACACACACGATACTGAGGTAGACCCACAGTGTAACATCAACAATACCTCAGCTTGACACAGAAGACGCATCTCTCTGTGCCAATTTCACCACCTTCTCTGTGACACTTATCACCATGACACTGACACAACGTTCCCTGCGACCCGTTCGGTAGCGTGACGCTGACTCACGTGTCACTGCAAACGCTAAACATCCTTCACCTTCTCTCTCAGTATCACAGATTCGTCAGTCTAAGGTCACCTCCGACCGAAACCGTCATGAGATAAACTCAACCGTTGAATCCAAGGCTTCTCCGTTCAACTCTGACCTATCCGATCTTAACCGAGTGCACAACGATGTCCGTCACCAGTCCAATGAGATGGAAACGAAGTACAGCTCTGTCAACGAAGCCAAGGCTCAAATCTGTGAATTGTTGACCAGCAGAAGAGGTGAGGCAATATCTCCCTCTTTCACCCGCTCCTCATCACAAGGCAGGCATGGAGAGAGGAACCGTCACCCCGTGCTTGACTTCAGCAGTGTGTGAAGAGATGGTATGGAGGATGATTCACTCTGTGTTTGACCCTACGAGTGTGATGGGACTGCATGGAGGGAGTTTCCCTCTTTCACTGAATCCAGGAGAGTGTGATGGGACGTTGTGGATGTGGATACATTCTGTGTCTGAACATGAGATTGTGAGACATAACATTACAGCTTCACTCTATGTCTCACTCCGGGAATGTCTGATGGGACAGCATGGATCCAGCTTCACTCTGTGTCTGATAGCGGGATTGTGTGACTGGACAGTGCCCAGAGAGATTCACCCAATGTCTGACCCTTGAAGTGTGTTATGGCACCGTGGAGAGAAGAGTTCACTTTGAATCCGGGAGTGTGCGACGAGACAGTGTAGCGGAGTCTTCACTCTGTGTCTAAATCCCAGAGGGAGGGTTGGGATGGAATAGAGGAACCATCACTGTGTGTCTGAAATCGGGAGTGTGTGATGGGAGAGTGTGGATGGAGCTTCACTCTGTGTCTTAATCAGGGACTGTGTGAGGGGATAGTGCAGGGGGACGTTCATACGATGTGACACCGGATTGTGTGATTGGATGTTGTGGAGGGAGTCTGAACCCATCAGTGTGCCATTGGAGTGCGTGGGCGGAACATCGCTTTGTGTGTGATCATAGATGAGCGTGATGGGACGGTTGAGAGAAACAGGAGGTGTGTGATGTAGGGAGTTCGTAATGAGGAAGGTTTACACAGTGTTAGGTCGGGTGTGTGTGATGGGAAGGTGTGGAGGGAGCTTCTCTCGTTTTCTGATCCCTGTGTTATTTGATGTCTCCACGTAGAAACAGCATCATACTGTGCTTGACCACGGGAGTATCCAGCGGAGGTGTTTTCAGCAAGGTTATCTCTGTGTTTATCGGCAGGACTGCGTGATGGGAGAGCATGCAGTGAGCTTCACTCCATGTTTGACCCAAGGAGGGTGTGATAGTCTGGTGGAGAGAAAGCTTCAGTCTGAGGCTGACACGGCCGTGTGTGATGGGACAGTATGGTAGGAGCATCACTCTGTGTCTGACACTGGGACAGTATAATGAGACCGTGAGACAAATGCTTCAATCTTCGACTGTCCCCGAGAGAATGAGACCTGATATTGTGGATGGAACCCAAATTTCTTCTGCCCAATCAGGAAGTGTGTGATTGAATGGTCTGCAGGGGCTTTCACTGCCTTTCACTTTCACTTCCTTTTTCGCCTGTGTTGGGACGGTGCCGAGGTAGTTTCATTGCGACTCTGATCTCGGGAAGGAGTGATGGGACGGTATGGAGGGAGCTTCACTCTGTGTTTGACTGCGGGGTTGTGTGATGGGACGGTGTGGTGGGAGGTTCACTCTGTGTCTGACTCCGGGGGTGTGTGACTGGCCGGTGTGTAGGGATCCCTTTTCTATGTCTGTCTTCCGTCGGATGCAATGGACGGTACGCATGGAGTTTCACTGTTCCTTGTTCCTCATTTCCAGAAGAAGGGTGCTACCCGGACTGGATCAGAAATGAAAACCTGTCTTATTTTATATCCACGGTTAACACTTCCTACGATGAAGCGAAGCAGTGTTGTTCGAACTCTTATTCTACACTTCTTGAAATAAATTCAGCAGAAGAAGAGGTACGTGTCAGATCGACGGAAGATATATCCACACCAGAGTGAAGCTCCCTCCGCACCGTTTGATCGCACATTCCCGTGGTCGAACACAGAGAGCTCCCTACATACAGTCCCATCACACACTCCCGGGGTCAGACACAGAGTGAATCTCCCTCCACACCGTCCTATCTCATTCTTCTGTGGTGAGGCACGGAATTAAGCTCCGACAACACGATCCCTGCAAATTCTCCTGGGGTCAGACATAAAGGAACACTCCTTAAATTTAGCTCGAATTCAATCGTTAATTATAGCGATTTATTTCCACAGAAATTCGTTTTCAAATCTGTACGCGACAAAGGCGGTTCATACTGGATTGGAAAATGCAAAGATGGGTGAGATTTGGGATCTTGCAAGTTTCTGAGAGGAAAGTGGGTCGTCGGATTGATACAGGCTGGGAGAGGCGAGTGGGCAGTGGATTTATTTTGGGGACTGGCACAGGCTGCGGGAAGGTTGTGTGCAGTGGGATTAGTTTGTGGTCAGACACGGGTGGCTAAATGGTGTGGACATTGGTATGAGTTTGCGGACAGTCATGGGCTGTGGGGAAAGTGTGGGCAGTCGGGGCATTTTGGAAACAGAGAAAGTTCTGCGGTGAGAGAATGGGAGATTGGATTTTTTGGGGGATCGACACGGGTTGTTGGAAGAGATGGTGCAGCAAATCCGATATAACTATATAACCATGTAAAAATTACAGCACGGAAACAGGCCATTCTGGCCCTTCTAGACCATGCCGAAAGCTCACTCTCACCTAGCGCCACTTACCTGCACTCAGCCGATAACACTCCATTCAATTCCTGTACAAAAACCTAATTTTTATTTGTTAAATGACAAAATCAAACATGCCTCTACTACTTCTATTTTAAGCTCGTTCCACACAGCTACCACTCTCTGAGTAAAGAAGTTCCAATGAAGTTCCAAAGTTCCGTGTAGCCCCGAAACTTTTGCCTATTAACTCCCAACTCACGTCCTCTTGTTCGAATCTCCCTAATCTCAATGGAAAAAGCCTATCTACGTCAACTCTAATTTTAAATACCTCTATCAATAACCCTCTCACCTTCTACGCTCTAAAGAATAAAGACTTGTTCAACCTTTCTCTGTAACTGACGTGCTGAAACCGAGGAAACGTTCCAGTAAATCTCCTCTGTACTCTCTCTAATTTGTTGACAACTTTCCTGCAATTCAGTGACAGAAATGTAAACAAAACTCCAAATTTGGCCTCACCAATGCCTTGTACAATTTTGACTTTACATCCCAACTCTTATACACATTGCTCTGATTTACAAAGGTCAGTATACAAAAAGCTTTTTCACCATCCTATCCAAATGAAATTCCACCTTCAGGAACTATGCACCATAATTCCAACATCACTCTGTTCTACAGCATTCCACAATGCCCTACAATTTACCATTTATGTCCTACTTTGATGAGTGCTACCAAAATGTAATACCTCACACATATGTTTTGAACTCCATCTGCCATTGTTCAGCCCACTCTTCTAACTGGCCTAAATCTCTCTGCAAGCTTTGAAAACCTAATTCATTATCTACAACGCCACCTATCTTAGTATCATCTGCATACTTACTAATCCAATTTACCACCCCATCATCCAGATCATTAATGGATATGACAAACAATATTGGACCCAGTACAGATCCCTGAGTTACACCACTAGTCACCGGCCTCCAATCTGACAAACAGTTATCCACCACTACTCTCTGGCATCTCCCATCCAGCCACTGTTGAATCTATTTTACTGCTTCAATATTAAAACCAAACGATTGATCCTGCCTAACTAACCTTCTGTGCGGAACCTTGTCAAAGGCCTTACTGAAGTCTACATAGACAATATCCACTGTTTTAACTTCGTCAACTTTGCTAGTAACCTCTTCAAAAAGCTCATTAAGACCTTCAACGCATAAATCCATGTTGACTGCGCCTGTTCACACCCTGTCTATACAGATAATTATATATCATCTCTAAGAATACTTCCCATTAATTTACCCACCACTGACGTCAAACTGACATGCCTATAATTGTTAGGTTTACACTTAGATTCCTTTTTAAACAATGGAACCACATGAGCATTGTGCCAATCCTCCGGCACCATCCCCGTTTCTAATGACCTTTGAAATATTTCTGTCAGAGCCCCTGTTATTTCTACACTAACTTCCCTCAGAGTCCTAGGGATATCTTTTCAGGACCCGAAGACGTATCCACTATTTTATGCTTGAAAAACTCCAGTACTTCCTCTTCTTTAATCATCATAGCTTCCATAACTACCCGACTTGTTTGCCTTATACAGTTCAAAATCCCTTAGTGAATACCGATGAAAATAATTTTTTCAAAATCTCCCATATCTCTTTTGGCTCCACACATAGCTGTCCACTCTGATTTTCTAACGGACCAATTTTATCCCTCACTATCCTTTTGTTATTAAATTGACTGTAGAAACACATTGGATTTATTTTCACCTTACTTGCCAAAGCAACCGCATATCTTCTTTTAGCTCACTAATTTCTTTCTTAAGATTCTTTTTACATTTTTTATATTCCTCGAGCACATCATTTACTCCCTGCTGCCTATATTTGTTGCAGATCCCGCTCGGCTCTTTTTTTTTTCCGAACCAAGTTTCCAATATTGCTTAAAAAACATGGCTCTCTCAAATGTTAACATTTCTTTTCAACCTAACAGGAACATAAAGATTCTATACCCTCAAATGTTCACCTTTAAATGACCTGCATTTCTCTATTACATACTTCATATAAAGGAAATTGTCCCAATCCACTCTTTCTAAATCCATTCGCATCTCCTCAAAGAGAGATTTCCTCCAATCAAAAATCTCATCTCCGGGTTCACTCCTATCATTCTACATAATTATATTGAAACTAACGGCATTGTGATCACTGGACCCGAAGTGATCCCCAAATCATCCCTCCGACACCTGACCCATCTCATTTCCTAACAGCAGATCCAACACTGCCCGTTCTCTACTTGGTATCTCTATGTATTGTTGCAAAAAGCTATCATGTATACATTTTACACACTCCATACCATCCAGCTCTTTAAAAGATTCGGCTTCCCAGTCTATGTGTAGATAATTAAAATCTCCCAAAATCACAAACTTGTGCTTACTACAAATATCTGCTATTTCCTTACAAATTTGTTTCTCCAATTCTCGCACCTTAATAGTGGTCTATAATTGTTACTACACCTTTCCCATTCTTCAGTTCCACCCAGATAGCCTCCCTAGACGAACCCTCTAATATTTCCTGCCTAAGCACCGCTGTAAAATTTTCTCTGACAACCAATGCCACACCTCCTAATCTTGCGCCTCCAATTCATTCACACCAGAAGCAACGAAATCTCCGAATATTTAGTTGCCAATCACACCCCTCCTCAACAATGTTTCAGTAATTGCTACAACGTCATATTTCCAGGAATTAATCCATGCTCTAAGCTCATCTACCTTTCTTACAATGCTTCTAGCATTAAAATAGATGCATTTAAGAAACTCTCCAGCTCTTCCGCTCTGTTTATCCCTAAAGATGCCAACAACTTTATTATCTTTTTTTTCCTACTTCCCTACATCTTCGGTCTGAGTGCACCCCTTATCTATCAACTGCCTATCCTTCCTCACACACTGTCTACAAGCTTCCTCTATTTCTGAACTACCCTCCTCTCTCCTCGTCTCTTCAAATTGAATCCTACCCCCAGCCAGCCCAGTTTAAAGTCTTCCCAGGAGCCTTAACGAATCTCCCGGCCAGGATATTAGCCGGCCCAGGATTCAAGTGTACCCTTTCCTTTTTGTATAGGTCACGCCTGCCTCAAAATAGGTCTCAGTGATCCAGAAACTTGAATCACTGTCCCCTGTTCCAATCCTTCAACGACGCTTTTACCCTCCACCTCATTCCATTCCTATTCTCACTGTCACGTGGTATAGGCAGGAATCCCGAAATTACTACATTTGAAGTCCTTCATCTCAATCCCCTTCCTAAATCCCTATAATCTCCTTTCAAGACCACTTCCCTTTCCCTACCTATGTCATTGGTACCTATATGTACCACGTTCTTTGGCTCCTCACACTCCCTCTTCAGGATATCCTGGTCACGATCAGAAACATCCCGGACCCTGGCACCAGGGAGTCAAACTGCCATCCGGGTTTCCTGATTGCGTCAACAAAATCGCCTATCTGACCCCCTAACTACTGTCCCCTATTACTGCTGCCTTCTTCTTCCTTTCCCCACCCTTCTCAGCTACAGGGCCAGACTTTGTGCTGGTGGCGCGGTCACTGCCGTTTCCCCTAGGTAGGCTGAACCCCCCAAACAGTACTCAAACAGGAGTGCATATTGTCAACGGGTACAGCTACTGGGGTACTCTCTATTACGGGACTCTTTCCGTTCCCTCTTCTAACTGTGACCCACTTGGCTGCCTCCCGTGGCGCTGATGGGACCTGCCTGTAACTCATCTCTATCATCATCTCCCTCTCCCTGAACAGACGAAGGTAATCGAGCAGCAGCTCCAGTTCCATAACGCGGTCCCTTGGGAGCTGCAGCTCTGCGCACCTGGCGCAGTGTACACATCCGGGAGGCCGGGAGAATTCAGGACCTCCCACATCCGACACCGAGAACAACAAACCGCATTCACACTCATCATTTCCACTTTCCTCAAATAGCAGGAAACTTTAAAAGCTAAACCTACCTTGCTCGCCCGTTTCCGTCGAAGCCCGTTGGAGCAAAGTCCTTAAGCCGTCACTCTGCTTCCGGCTCACAGCGCTGCCCGCAAAACGACGCTGCCCGCTGAATACGGCTATGTTCCTTTTTAATCTTCTCCCCCTTTCCTGTCCAACGTCACACGTCTGCGCAGTCCCGCTTCTCTTAACTCCGGCGAGAAGAAAATAAAATCAAAATGGCTCCCGCTGCACTCCCGTTCAGATCCGCAGACTTCCTTCTCCAAATGTGGACACTGACATGAGCTCTGGGAAGAGAGTGCGAAGTCGAAGCTCTTTTGCGAACTGACCCAGGTTGTGGGAGAGAGTGAGGCAGTGGGAGAACTTTGGGGCCTGACAAATGTCTATGGGGAGAGAATGAATGAGGGGTGTACTTTCGGGACAGACACAAATCTGTGGGGAGAGAATGGCTCAGTGGGAGTACTCTGGGGACTGATACACGTCCGTGGGGAGAGCATGGGAAGCGGGAGATATTTTGGTGATTGACACAGGTCTCCAAGAAGAGGGTTGGGCAGTGGGATTATTTCAGGGACCGTCACGGTGCTGTTGGGATAGATTCAGGCAGTGGGTGAAGTTTGGACTGACACTGATCTGTGGGGTGGGAGTGGTGAGTGTGAGTACTTATGCAGAAAACACAGGCCTGTGGGGAGACAGTAAAATGTGGCAGCATTTTGACGACTGACATGGGGCCTTGGTAGACACTGGCACTGTGAGATATTTTGAGGACTGACACGGGCCTGTGAGGAGAATGTTGGGTACTGTTATTATTCTGGACTCTGACACCGATCTGCAGGGAGAGAGTGAGGGAAGGGATTACTCTGGTGACTGACACAGGGTTACAGGGAGAGAGTGGGTCAGTGGGAGTATTCAGAAGAAAGACACAGGGCTGTGCTGGGAAAGTGGGGTTGTGGGACGTTGGGGTGCCACAGGTAAATGGCGAGGGAGGGTTTTGGAGACTGATTGCTTGAGGTGCGTTGAAATTGTTTACCCCTCTTTGATAGGAAAGTTGCTTCGAATGTCCTGTACCGGATGAGCGGTGGAGTCCCCGAGTGTGGTGTATGTACATAGTACACTGAGATTAAACATTGCCATGATGTTCGTCTGCGCTTCATCTGTGAGAAGTCTGCACCTTTGTGCCCGGATATTTATGAAAAGATCCAGAATCTCTGTCAACAACTAATGAGACCGACTTGAATATAATGATAAAACCCTCTTTCTCCACATTTCCCTTAACCACTCACACTACCCCTTCCACGCCGCTGCCCCTCACCCTTACCCTATTCTCCTATTTCCTTCTCTCACAATCTTACTCACCATCTTGCCCTCTCTTTAACCTCATCCCTAAAAAGTCCCTGTCTCATCCCTCGACGCTCCCACCTCCTCTGTTTCATCCCTGTTTGGCTTTTTCGATTTTTCTCCTCTGTTTCATCCCTATTTCGCTTTCTTGACTCCTTCTTCCCCAATTCGCCCTTCTTTTCCCCGTCCCTCCCGCGATTCTCTGCTCGGTTTCTACACTCTCCCCATTCACTTTCTCCATTTTATCTAAACCAACTCGCTCCCCGCTTTTGTCTTCAGAGACTGTCACCTCAATCATGTGCGTTAATGTTCTCGATACCCCAGTCCTGGGGAATGGAGTGCACGCATTCGCTTGATATGTGTTCCTCGTGGTTTTGTACACCTCTGTAAGGTCAGCGGAAAAAGTCAGATTTCCAAACCTCGCTCCATAACTCAGTCCCTCCTGTCCCGGCAGCATCCTCGGAAATCGCCCTCTGCAATCTTTCCAGTACTTTGAGATTTCTCTTAGAGCAAGGCAAGCAGAACTGAACTCCATACTCCAAGTGCGGCCTGACAACTGCAACTGCAACGTGACCTCCGACTCCCGTACTCAGTGTCCTGACTGATGAAGGCCAGCTTGTCAAATGTCCTGTCCACCTGTATCGCATCTTTTCTACCGGATTCACGGTCTCTTTTATTATCTGTGACTTAGACCACCTGCGATTTGTTCTTTTGAAGGATCAGTAGGGCGCAAATATGTAAAATTAATGTCAAATGTATAAATCTAATAAATGCCGCAAAAAAGCGGAGGTGGTGCTGATGCGTTCAAGAATATACCGGCGGAGGGGAAGAAGGTGTTCCTGGTTCATTGAGTTTTCAGTCTCCTGTTCGTCATCAACTTTCCTTCCCAGACCACTATCCTCGTCACCATCATCCACGACTTCACCGACGGCCCTCCCCGTTTCCGCCACCGCCATTTTTTTTTCTGCACACCCTGTCTCCATCACCCCTCCATCTCCTACACTCCGTGCCGTCTCCGTTATTTCCTCCTTCCCGAAATCCTCTCCCCGTCTCCCTGAACGGCACCATTCCCTGCAGATCCCCCACTGTTCCATTAACTCTCTCCCTCCTCTACACGTCATCCTTTCTCTCTGTTCATTTGGAATTATTGGGAGGAAGGGGGAGAGGTGACGTCTGTTGTTACACCACCCTGCCCCCTTCCACCGGATATGGATCTCTCGTTTCTGAGCCTCTGCAATGTTCTCTGTGAACAGGCCAATCGTTTGTCAGTAACTGACATCTCACCACCACATCCGTTCTCCCACCAAAGCCACCCCCTCTTGCAATTCTCTCCTGTCCCCTGCACACTCTTTGAACTGAAACAAATATCCATTCTCTGAGCCGGCTCACAATTCAAGACTACTGGAACAACGGAGTTCTGGGGATTGCTGATAGGGAAGGAGCTTCGGAATATTGGAGTTTTGTCGGGAATTTAATTTGTGTGGAAGTCAGAGTGTTTATCTCTTTGAATATTCAAGGAGGAGATTTTGGGTGACAGAACTGCTGTTTGATTTGTTTTCAGTTTAATTATTGTTTCTTTCTTTATAATTAAAAAGTCAGAGCAGTAGCAATGTCTGGCAGGAGAGTTGAATACTTCTTTGCGAGATGTGGGAAGGCAGAGAAACCTCAAGACTTCCCGACAACTTCACCTGTAAGAAGGTAATCGAGTTACAGCTTCTAACCCTCTGCATTACAAAGTTGGAATTTGAACTGGATGAACTCGGGATCATTCGGGAAGCCGAGGGGGTGATTGGGAGGACATATAGAGATGTATTTACACCCAATGTTTCGGATACTTGAAACTGGGTGACAGACAGGAAGGTGAAAGGGGTTAAACAATCAGAGCCAATGCAGAGAACCCTTCTGGCCAACCCGCTCAATAACAGGTAGACCGATTTGGATACTTCTGGATGGGAGGAGAGAGATGCAAATGATCAAGCCGGGGAAAGTCTCACCGGTCAGAGATCTGGCACTGAATATGTTGCTGTGGCTAAGCAAGGAAGGGGGTGAAATATTGCGAGCTGTATCGCTAGGGTTGTCTTTGTTAGGGGAACGGAAAAATGTCACTGCGGACGAGAACGAGATTCCCCGATGGTATGTTGTCGTTATCGTCGCCGGTATGTAGATAGGAAAAGGGAGTCGGTGTGTTCAGGTGTGGCAAAAATTAGAAAGAACATTCAGTTTAGAATGTGGTTAAGATGTTAGGGTTGGAACGAGGTCTTCGTATATGTGAATCACTGGGCTCTCTTCCCTCGGAAAGTGCGACCTCTACAGACGAGACATTTTTATTTCATTTCAATTCAATTCAATGCAAGTTTATTTGCAATTCCATTACACATGACCGTCATGGCCAAACTGCAAAATACAATACCAATGGTCACACAAGGTACAAATCACACATAATATGTATGAAATAGAAAGACAGCAAGCATATGTAGGATATCAGTGAAATACTCTCACGCTTTATGTACACGCGCACACCTGTCGCGCGCGCGCGGCCGTAAATATAAGCAGCTTGAGGTCTTAGGCACTGAAAAAGCCACCGAAATCTACCAACTAGAACAACAGCTCTTGTCTTCTGCCGAGCGGAACACTGGAGGGCAGCACCGTGTCCTGTCTGTCGGCCTCCACACAACGTCCCTCGTTGTGCATCTCCTTCGTTTTCTCCGCAACCTGGGCAACTCTCTCAGTTGGCACCTGAACCGGAGTGGAACTAATATCCCAGAGGGAAGGCTTGCCATAAAAAAGGGGTCGTTGCACTGTTTAAGTTAGAGTTGCAGGGGATGATTATCAGAATGTTTGAACAGATAGTTGAGTCATTGTTGGGACAGAGTTGTTAAGACCACAGACAAAGTCAGCAAGCAATATATTGAGCCTGCTGGGACTCATGTTCTGAGCTGCGTATGTTTCACTGCAGGAACTATTGTACGAAACGCAGATGAGCTCAGGGTAGGGGCCAACGATCGGAAGCACAACAGTTTAGCCATTAGTAAGACATGGTTGCAGGAGGGGCAGGTCTGTTAGCTCAGCTTTCCAGTTTACCGCTGCTTCAGCCGCTCTAATGTATATAAATCTTGGCTGAGTGGTGGATTTAAAGATGGAAGTGAGGGATAAGAAAGCTCTGAACTCGTTCAGGGGCTACATTATCGACCACCGAACAGTCTGCGGATTTAGAGGAACAAACCTGTGGAGCGTTCGGAGTCTGTTGTCAGAGACGTCAGGTTGTGACATCGGGATGGTTTAACACTCCTGGTACTGACTGTGAGCCTCACATTGCGAAACGATCACTGTGATGGCTTGTCAAATGTTTTCAAATAAGTTTCCTTAATCAGTACTTAGAAAGTCCCAATGAGAGAGTGCAACACTTGATCTCATTCTATCGAATAGGACACGCCAGGGGATAGAAGATAGTGTAATGGGACCACTTTCCCTCTAGTGATGGTAATGATATTACAGAAGAAGTTATTATGGAAAAGGATAGGTCTAACCTCGAGTTAAGTTTAGTTGTTTTTGAGGTTTATAAAACGAGACGCAAATAGACCAGATAGCTTGTATCTTTTACCCCCAGGTTGGAAATCTCTAATGCCAGAGGATCCGCGTTAAGGTGAGAGGGAGAACGTTCAAAGGAGATGGATTTGGCAAGTTTTTCTTGTCACAGTGATTAGCGGTTGATTGGAACGTGCTGGTGGTGGAGGGAAATCCATAGAGACGTTTAAGTGGTTCTTTAACAGACACATGGGTGTGCAGGGAATGGAAGCAGAAGGATGTTGTGTCGGTAGAAGAAATTCAGTTTAATTGGTATATCACAATTATTGGACCAAAGGTTCTTCTCTGTTGTGTGATTTACGTTCTCTGCTCTGTAGAAAGTCCAGAGTGATTTGAACTCATCAGATGGGAAGAGCAGTGTGTTAGGGTAGAGGGAACGACCAATTCACAGACGACATAGGCTGTGGGAGAAACTCACACCGACACTGTAAAACCCCTTACAGTTTTTCTGTGGAACCGACACAACCATCATCGTGACTCCCACACACTAACAGACACTGCACTGCAACGAGGAAACTTCCTCGCTGTGTGCATAGCTGCCTCCCTCTACAAAGCCTCTCCCCGAATCCGTCAAACACTCCCTCTCCTACAATATTCTCCCCGGTCACCCAATCCCTCCACTACACCACTCCCGTCTCCGTCACCTGTCCATCTCTTACGAGCTGCCCCCACTCCATGACACAGTCCATGCGCTGCAGATATTCTCCGTTTGGGTCACCCCCAACGTTCACTACGCCCCTCCCCGTCCGGGTGAACCACCCCATCACTTAAACCCCAACACGACGAAATCTACAGATGATGGTAATTGAAGCAACACACACAAAATGCTGGTGGAACGGAGCAGGACAGGCAGAATCTATACAGAGAAGCACTGTGGATGTTTCGGGCCGAGACCCTTCGTCAGGACTAACTGAAAGAAAAAGATAGCAGGAAATTTGAAAGTAGCAGGGGAAGAGGGGTATCCGAAATGACAGGAAAAGACATGGAGGCGGTGCGAGAAGCAAAGAGGTGGAAAGGTGATGGGCGAAAGTGATACAGAGCTGGAGAAGGGAAAGGATCAGGAGACGGGAGGCCTATGGAGGAGGAAAGGGGGAGGGGCGGAGCAACAGTGGGAGATGGAGAACAGGCAAAGAGTGATGGGCAGAGAGAGAAAAGAATGGAGGGGCAATAAATAAATCAGGGATGGGGTAGGAAGGGGAGGACGGGAATTAACGGAAGTTAGAGGAATCAATGTTCATGACATCAGGTTGGATGCTACCCTGTCAACATATAAGGAGTTGTTCCTCCAACCTGATTATGACTTCATCTTGACAGTAGATGAGGCCGTGGATAGACATATCAGAATGGGAATGGGACGTGGAATTAAAATGTGTGGCCAGTGGGTGATCCTGCTTTTTCTGCCGGACCGAGCGTAGGTGTTCAGCGAAACTGTCTCCCAGCCTGGGCCGGGTCTCACCAATATATAAAAGGCCACTCCGGGAGCACCGGACGCAGGATACCACACCAGCCGACTCACAGGTGGAGTGTCGCCTCACCTGGAAGGACTGTCTGGGGCCCTGAATGGTGGTGAGGGAGGAAATGTAAGGGAAGGTGTAGCACTTGTTCCGCTTACAAGCATAATTTACTGGAGGGTGATCCGTGAGAAGGGATGCGAGAGGCGACACATGTGAAAGGGACTCGCGTAGGGAGAGATACCTGCGGAAAACAGGAATAGGTGGGAGGGAAAGATGTGCTTGGTTGTGGGATCCCGTTGGAGCTGGCAGAAGTTACGGATATTAAAAGTTGGACCGGAGCCAGGTGGGGTGGTAGGTGAGTATAACGGGAACCCTATTCAGAGTGGGGTGGCGGTCGGATGGGGGTAAGGGCAGATGTGCGAGAAATGGGAGAGATGCGTTTGAGAGCAGAGTTGCTGGTGGAGGAAGGGAAGCCCGTTTTTTTAAAAAAGGAAAGCATCTCCTTCGTCCTGGAATGAAAAGCAGATGCGGCAGAGACGGAGGGATTACGAGAAGGGGCCCCGTCTTCATCAACCTATCCTTCTTCGCACTACTCCCTGTCTCTGTTACACACTTCGTACAAACCACCAATTCACTTTCAGTCAGCCGTCCCTCCCTTACAGGGTACCACGTCTCCGTGACTCATTCCCTCCGCTGCACACGTCCCGCCTCCCTTATTCCCTAATTTCCTGGGGTAACTCCCAAGTCTCCGTTACATCCGCAGTCCCCTAAATCTACCCCATCTCTGTCGCCGACTCATTCGTCTCCCTTACTGCGTTCACAGGAAATTGTTGGGACTATGAGGGAGAGAAGACGTCTGTTGCTACACTTTCCGCCTTCCACCGGATCTCTTTCCAGGTCCTGAGCGTCTCCACAACGATACATGCACAGGCCGGCCGTGTGGTTCCAACACCACTTGAATCAGTGTCTGAAATCTCCTGGCCTCCACTCTGCACCCCTTCTTTCCTTTACCCTCAGCACACCATCCAGTCACACATTCACACACCTTCTCCGAGAGTCACACACAGTTCGAGAGCACTGGAACGCCGAAGTGAGTGGAGAGACCGGGGGGAGAGTGAGCTTCGCATTGTTTCTGACTCCAGTAGAGTGTGCTTCCAATGGTCCTGAAGATACTTCACATGTTTGAGCCCGGGAATGTGATGGATTAATATTTGGGGAGCTTCTCTGGTTTAATATCCAATGGAGTTTGTTTTGAGACGGTGTGGAGGCAGCTTCCCACTGTGCCTGACACCGGGGATTTGAGATGGCAATGCATGGAGGGAGCTTCACTCTGACCCGGGAAGTGTGTGATGGACCGTGAGGAAGCGTCACTCAATTATTCCAGTTGTATGTGATAGGATTATATAGAGGGAGCTTCGCTCTGTCTCTGTCTCATAAATCAGTAGATTCCGGCGTTGAAACAGACTCCAATCAGTGATAGGAAGTAGGAAATAAGAGACATGTGGAGACAGACTTTGTTAAGTCCTCAAAACACAGCAGAAATCGGAAGGTTGAACATGATACGACTGGTGCTCGGAGCTCAGTACATTTCAATGCTGGATGTTTCAAAGTGAGCTCAGGGCACGTATCAACACATTGAGTAATGATATTGTAGCCATTGCTGAGACTTGGTCGCAGGAGGAGCAAGCAGGACTGTACCATATGCCGGGAATCCCTATTTTAGACATGAGAAAGCAGAAGGAATTAAATGAGGAGGGGTGACATTACTGGCCAGAGAAAATGTCACCGCAGTGCACAGGCAGAACAGGCAAAAACAAGAGAGAGGCATTATGGGTGGAAATGAGGAACAAGAAATATACAACCATGTACGAGATGCTACGTTATAGACCAGCCACCAGTCCGTAAGATTGGGATGAATAAATCTGCCGAAAGATCGCAGACTGTTACAGGAAATATAAGATTGTGGGAATAAGTGATTTCAGCTTTCCACGGAGACTGAGTCACATACTGGAAAAGGAAGATTGGCATAGAGATGGTCAATGTGTCCAGGAAACTTTCCTAAATCAGTTCGTAAATGTCTAAAGAGAGGGAGCAATACTTGCTATCTTACTACTGAGTGCGACAAGGCAGGTGTCAGAACTTTGTGCAGGGGCACTCTTTCTATCTGATGATCATAAATACGTCAGTCTCAAGGCAATTATGGAAAAGAGTAGGACCAGACCTTGGGATTAGATTCTTCAAGTTCACCGAGGGAGAAGGAGAACAGGCAAATCATTTAGGGATCAGAAAGGGTGTGGAAAGTGTGGATTTGGGCATGCTGCGTTCTGGGAAAGGTTTACTTGGTATTTTGGAGCCCAGTGTAAAAGGGTCCGGATTATCCTGTGAATAGTGGGAAGCTTTCAAGGAGAGATGGACTTTGGTGAAGAAGGCTGGGGTACAGTTGAATGGGACAGTGCGCCAGCGTACTCAATGCGACACTGGAAAACCACTCATGGTGTCACGGCCGCACACCCCACCGTAACTGAAACACAAACCTCGCCGTGACACCGACACTTCCTTCATCGTGAGAACCAAACACGGAAATGCCCTGCATCCTAGCACTGACACAACACTCTCCGTCTCCATTATACACTTCCCGTCGGAAAGACCTGTGATCCCCGTGACACACGCCCTCTGCATCAACGTGACGAACTCTATCCACTAGAGCCCTCCACAGCTGCCCCCTTCACAGGTTCTGAGCCTCTCCAAAACTCAGAATACACAGATCGGTCGTGTGGACAGTCAGCATAATTACTAAAGCAGGTGCATGTCCGGCAGAGCATTATGGGCCGGGGGGTCTGTTTTGCGCTGCAGATCCTCTATGTTGTTTTTCTATGTTACCCAGCACGTCGGCGTTCAGTGGTTTCGAAGTGTATTTGTCCTTCGGGGTTTTTTGTATGTCGCTGACCCGATGCTTTGCAGTGGGAGGAAGAAGGGGGGACGGGGAAAGGACGTCACTGAAAGGGGGTTGAGATTACAGGATTTGGATAAGTTGAGGAAACCCTATGGAGAGAATGAGTTTGGAGGAGAGCAGTTTATTGACTCGAAGGGAGAGGGCTGGTTCACATCGGTGGGGTTTGAGTGTTTGTCCTGAGGTCGTGGACTCACGCAGACAGATCGTCTGAAGCGCCGACGGTGAGCAGGAGCAGTGGGGGCGTCTGACCCGTAAACAAGGCAGCATCCCCTCACACCACTCTCTCTCTCTCTCTCTCTCTCTCTCTCTCTCTCTCTCTCTCTCTCTCTCTCTCTCTCTCTCTCTCTCTCTCTCTCTCTCCCTCTCCTAATCTCCTACCCCTCTATCTTTCTAACCCACCAGTCCGTCCAGTCGGGTTACTCTAACTCCGTCACTCGTAATTTCCCTCCCTCTCACCTCACTCCCAACACTCTTCTCTCATTCCTCTACCCACTCAGACCACGGACACACAGTTCCCTCTCTCTCACTGCAGATCCCCAGTCTCCCCACTCTATCCCTCCAACCATTTCTCTGCACTCTCACTATTCTTGTCTCAGTCGACAACCCTCTCGCACACACTCATACCCTCTCCAACCACACATGCCGCCTTCCCACCCGCTGCTCTCGGTTTCTCTCTTTAGCAGCTGTTCAACTGCTGCTTGTTGGTGTCGATCTGACTCCCTTGTCAACATGAGCTTCCTCTGACAACGGTCACTTCCCCTTCTGACCTCAGAGAGGCAGAGAATCCTCACAGGATGGACGGCAGCGAGACTTACATGAACGTGAAGTTCACAAGCACGTACCCAGGGTCACCTTCTCGAGGTGAGTGGAGCAGAGAGCCAGAAGGAGGTAGTTTAAATCTATTTCTCTCCACGAGTGTGGAAGGAGCTTCACTCTACATCTGACCATGTAAGGAGAGCCGTATGAGGCAACAATGTAGAGGGAGCATTTCTCAGTGTCTGATCCCGAGGGTGTGTCATGGGACGTTGCGAAGAGGCGTTCAAGTCTGTTCCTGACCCCGGGAGTGTATGGTGGGACAGTGTGGAGGGAGTTTCACTCTGTGTCTGACCGCGGGAGTGTGTGATGGGACGGTGTGGAGGGGGTTTCACTCTGTGTCAGACCCTGGGAGTGTGTGATGGGGCGGTGTGGATGGAGATTCACTCTGTGTCAGACCCCGGGAGTGTGTGATGTGACTGTGTGGAGGGAGATTCACTCTATGTCTGACCCCGGGTGTGTGTGAGGGGCGATGTGGGGGTAGCTTCACCCTGTGTCTGACCCCGGGAGTGTGTGATGGGACAGTGTGGAGGGAGATTCACTTTGTGTCTGACACTGGGAGTGTGTGAGGGACGGTGTGGGGGTAGCTTCACTCTGTTTCTGACCCCGTGAGTGTGTGATGGGACAGTGTAGAGAGGATTTCAGTCTGTTCCTGACCCCGGTTGTGTGCGATCGCAGAGTATCGAGTTCGTTTCTGGCCTTGGACTGTGCGATACGACACTGTCTGGGGAAGATCACTGTGTCTGAACCCGGCAGTCTGACCCTGTGTATGACCCTGGCGCGGTGTGGAAGGAAATTCACTGCGTGTGTGATACCGTGAGTGTGTGATGGGACGGTGTTCCGTGAGCCTCAGACAGTTTCAGATACTCATTGATTTTCTCTCCCCTGAACCTAATGTATCGTACTTGGAACTTAAAGTCAAACCTTTCCCTGAGCTCCTTCTCTCGTTTTTTCTCTCTCCCACACCGTCCTTTTCTTCCTGTATTCCCTCTACCTTTTGCCACCTCATCCACTCCCCCTCCCTCGTCCTCTGTCGTTTTTGTTCCTCATCTCACCCTCTGATTTCCCCTCTCTCCATTTTCTCTCCATCACTGCCCCACCTCTCTCTCTCTCCCCCCTCACCACTCTCGCTCGCTCGTTCTCCCCGCTCTCTAGCTATCTCTCAACATCTCTATCCCCATCCACATTTTCTCTTCCCTCTCATTTTTTTTCCACTTGCACAATCCCCTCCACTCTGTGACACTCCCCGGTCTCGCATTCGCTCTCAACTTTGCACACTTCCCCTCTCAATCACTCCCTCAGTCTCTTCCACTTCCATCAAGCATGTTTCAACCATCCCATCGATCCAATTTAGTCCCTCTCTCCTTCTGTTCTCCTTCACTTCTCTTGCTGTCTCCCATCCCTCTCTCCCCCTCTGTTACCTCTTCTTTCCGTACTCCGTCTTCCCCTCTCCCGCCACCCCCCATTCTCGAACACTCTCTCTCACATTCTCTCGCATTTTCTCCCAGACGGTCTGACCTCCACCTACTCACAGCTGAACATTGGGAAAGGCGAACCAATCATCGATGAGGATGAGGATTCTCCCGTAGCCTCGGGACCCGGCGATCTGCCAGTCACTGCACAGACAGGTCAGAGTTCTCGACAATGACGTCATTCTGGAGAAGTGGCGCGACATGTGCCCAAGTACCCAAGTTTCTAATGCTTCCGCCTCGACCGCTTCACAGTCAGCTCGTTCCATAGACTGACCAGCATCTCGGTAACAAAATGCTGTCAATCGATTCGCCAATTAAATATCTTTCCCCCCTCACATTAGTCATGCGCGCTCTGGTCCACGATTCCCCACGTCGCGGAAAAAAATATCACTCTGTCTGTTCCCCTCGTGGCTTCAGAAACCCTTGAAGGTCATCCCTGCCCTATGAGTAACTCAGTCCGTGGAGGCCCGGCAACATCTCGCTCAGCTAGCTCTCTTTCCTGTTCTGTTGCATCTTTCCTAGAGCAGGACGATCAAAGCTGAATAACGTACCCCTTGTGCTGCCTTACCGACGTCATGTACGTGGCCTGCAGACTCTCGTGGTCTTATGGTCTAATGTTTTTCTAGAGCGGAATACCATTTGCAACATAATATCTACCATCCCGTCCTGATCAGTCCTGCTGAATTCAAATTAGTCAAACAGATCTCTGATTTTCATATCTTCCTCCAGAATAGACAACCATCTCGGCCTTGTTAATCGCCGTGTTATAGTCTATCACCGCTCCATTTACTCTCCGTGCCTGATCTGTCTTACCCGGTGAAACCAGCCTGACAACTGACCCTGGGTCTCACTCTAACTTCCAGCCGCGCTATCTTCCCCTCTCCATCCCTCTATCAGTGCTCAGTGTTCCTTCTCTGCCTCTGCCAACCCTCTCTTCCAGCTTCTGGAGTTAACAACTTCCAGGGACCTTGTGAATGGATGTTTTAAAGTCAGTGTGCAGTATGCCTAACAATTCGAAAAATCAGTCAGTCAAATCCCCCGGTCCCCACACCATTATACAGAGTGACCTCCAAAGTGGAAACGTGAATTCATCATTGAGTTCCCCACACATTCTCGTCTACTTCCCTGTTCTCATAAACTGTTCTGGTTCCTCATTCATAATATAGAAACTGCTCCGCCCGTGACCCTGAGAAGCTGCAGAGCTCTGCGGACGCAGCTGAGCACAACTCCGAAACCAGCCTCCGCTCCATGAACTCTGATTGCACTCTCTGCTGCCACGGGAAAGCAGCCAGCATCATTAAATTCTACCTTCACTCACCCCTCCCCACCCGTTCTTCTTCTGCACCAAACCAATGGGAGGATTGATATCACCAGGTCATAGAATAGAGAGATCTACAGCACATTACAGACCCTTCGGCCCACAATGTTGTGCCGACCATCTAACCGACTACAGAGACGGCCGAGAAATGCCCTAGCCGCAAGGTCGACATATATCCAATGTGTTAGAAAAGAAGGTTTCATACAATAATAGAACGAGGTGAAATATAGTACAAACATAACTCTCTGTCTTCTCCCTTTCTGTCTGCAATTCTCGCTCCCTCTCTCCTCCTCCCACTACCCCTGCCTCTCTCACTCTTTCGCTATCGCTTTCACACTTCTCACTCCCCCTGCACTGTCCTCTCTCCCTCTTCTCTATCCGTCTCCCCCGTCCTAATGCTTCCCCTTTTCCCACTTCCCATTCTCTCCATTTCCCACCCATTGCTCTTATTTCTCACCCTCTTTCCCTCTCCATCTACTCATTCCACCCTTTCTCTCCTCCTCGGTTTCCCCGTGTTTTTCTCTCAACTCACTCTCTCCCTCACGTCCTCTCAGTGCTCTCTCAACCTCACATAATACTCCCCCCCTCTCTCTGTTCAATCTTTCTGTTCTCACTCGCCCCATTCTAAAAAGACCTCTCTCTCTCTCTCTCTCTCTCTCTCTCTCTCTCTCTCTCTCTCTCTCTCTCTCTCTCACTCTCGCTCTCTCTGTCTCTCTCTCTCTCTCTCTCTCTCACTCTCTCTCTCTCACTCTCGCTCTCTCTCTCTGTCTGTCTCTCTCTCTCTCTCATTCTCGCTCTCTCTGTCTCTCTGTCTCTCTCTCTCACTCTCGCTCTCTCTGTCTCTCTGTCTCTCTCTCTCTCTCTCACTCTCTCTCTCTCTCTCTCTCTCTCTCTCTCTCTCTCTCTCTCTCTCTCACTGTCTCTATCTCTCTCTCTCATTCCTTCGTTTTCTCTCTCAGACGGTTTCAGCGCCACCTACTCAGTGCTGAGGCTTCGGAAAGAAGAACGTCTCATCGATGAGAATGAATATCCTCCCATCGCCTCGGGACCCACCGAAATAACAGTGACTGCACACGCAGGTCAGAGTTCACAGTGATTACGTCATTCTGAAGGGGTCACGTGCCTGCTTAGAGAGTTCAGGGAGTTAGGAGTGAAGCTGAAAGGCAGGACATCCAGGGTAACAATCTCGGGATTGCTACCTGTGCCACGTGCGAGTGAGGCGAAGAATAGAATGGTTATGCACATCAATACGAGGCTGAGAGCATGGTGCAGGAAGGAAGGGTTCAGGTTTTTGGATAATTGGTCTTTGTTCCAGGGACATTGGGAACTGTTTCGAAGGGACGGTCTACAACTGAACCGGAGGGGTACTAACATTATTGCAGGAGTGTTTGCCAGTGCTGCTCGGGGGGGTGGGCTTAAACCAGATGTGCAGGGGGCAGGGATCCAGATCCAGAGGGTTGGTCAGAAGGATCATGGGGTTAAATGTGTAGAAGGTTTGGGTGACCTTGAGAAGGTCATCAAAATTCAGGGTGCAATTAGCCCGATGGAAGTTCAAGGAGCTGGGTTAGGTACCGTAGACAGTGTTTTAAGCAAAGAGAGGAGGAATGGGCTAAGAATTCTATACTTGAATGCGCGTAGTGTCAGAAATAAGACAGATGAGCTTGAAGCTCAGATAAAAATGGGGAACTAGGATATTGTTGGGATAACGGAGACATGGCTGCAAGGGGTTCAGGCCTGGGAATTGAGTGTACCAGGGTATATGTGCTATCGTAGAGACATAAATATGGGAAGAGGGGTTGGGGTGACCCTGTTGGTGAGGAATGAGATTCAGTCCTTCGCAAGAGGTGACATGGTAACAGGGGAAGTAGAGTCTGTGTGGATTGAGCTGAGGAACAGTAAGGATAAAAAGACCATAATGGGTGTTGTGTACAGGCCCCCAAACAGTAACGTGGATATTGGGTACAAGTTGATTAGGGAGTTAACATTGGCATGTGCTAAAGGTAATGCAGTCGTTATGGGAGATTTCAACATGCAGGTGAACTGGGAGAATCAAGTAGGTGCTGGACCCCAGGATAGGGAGTATGTGGAGTGTCTAAGGGATGTATTTTTGGAACAGCTTGTGCTTGAGCCAACCAGGAACGAGGCTATTTTGGAATTGGTGATGTGTAATGAACAGGAATTGATAAGTGATCTTGAAGTAAAGGAACCATTATGAAGAAGTGATCATAACATGATAAGTTTTTATCTACAATTTGAGAGGGATAAGGGCCGATCAGAGGTGTCAGTGTTGCAATTAAATAAAGGAGACTACGGAGCCATGAGGGAAGAGCTGGCCAAAGTTAAATGGTCAGAGTTCACAGTGATAACGTCATTCTGAAGGGGTAACGTGCCTGCTTAGAGAGTTCAGGGAGTTAGGAGTGAAGCTGAAAGGCAGGACATCCAGGGTGACAATCTCGGGATTGCTACCAGTGCCACGTGCGAGTGAGGCGAAGAATAGAATGGTTATGCACATCAATTCGAGGCTGAGAGCATGGTGCAGGAAGGAAGGGTTCAGGTTTTTGGATAATTGGTCTTTGTTCCAGGGACATTGGGTACTGTTTCGAAGGGACGGTCTACAACTGAACCGGAGGGGTACTAACATTCTTGCAGGAAAGACAGTGGATCAGCAGTGGCAGATATTCTTAGGCATAATACAAAATATGCGAAAGCAGTTAATTCCAATGAGAAGGAAGGATTCAAAGAGGGGGAAGGGGCCACAGTGGTTGACAAAGGAAGTCAGAGAATGTATAACATTAAAGAAAAAGAAGTATGACAGGGCTAAGATGAGTGGGAATACAGATGATTGGGAAAGTTTTAAGGAACAGCAGATCTTAACTAAAAAAGCAATACGGAGAGAAAAAATCAGGTATGAGCTCAGGCTAGCCAGGAATATAAAAGGGGATAGCAAAAGCTTTTTTAGCTATGTGAAGAGAAAGAAGAACATAGTTAAGAACAATGTTGGCCCCTTGAAGAATGAATTGGGAGAAATTGTTATGGGAAACAGGGAAATGGCAACAGAATTTAATGTACTTTACATCTGTCTTCACTAGGGAAGACGCAAGCAATCTCCCAGAAGTTTGGATGGGCCAGGGACATAGGGTAACAGAGGAAATGTAACAGATTGACATTAGGAAAGAAACTGTGATGAGTAGACTGGTAGGACTGAAGGCTAATAAATCCCCGGGTCCAGGTGGTCTGCATCCGAGGGTTCTAAAAGAGGTGGCTCAGGAAATTGTGGATGCATTGGTAATCATTTTTCAATGTTCCTTAGATTCAGGATCAGTTCCTGAAGATTGGAGTGTGGCTAAAGTTATCCCACTTTTCAAGAAGGGAGGGAAGGAGAAAACGGAGAACTATCGCCCTGTCAGCCGAACGTCAGTTGTGGGGAAGATGCTTGAGTCCATTATTAAGGACGAAATAGTGGCATATCTTGATGGCAGAAATAGGATTAGGCCGAGCCAGCATGGATTTACCAAGGGCAAATCAGGCTTGAATAATCTGTTGGTGTTTTTTGAGGGTGGAACAAGGATGTTAGACGAGGGTAAGCCAGTGGATGTTGTGTACCTAGATTTTCAGAAGACTTTCGATAAGGTGCCACATAGGAGATTGGTGTGTACAATCAGAGCTCATGGCATTGGGGGGCAGGGTTTCAACATGGATAGAAAACTGGTTGGCAGATAGAAAGCAAAGGGTAGCAGTGAATGTGTGTTTCTCGGACTGGCTGGAGGTGACTAGTGGGGTACCACTGGGCTCTGTATTGGGACCACAGCTCTTTACGATTTATGCCAACGATTTAGATGAGGGCATTGAAAACTATATCAGCAATTTTGCTGACGATACTAAACTGGGTGGCAGTGTGACATGCGAAGAGGACGTTAGGAAAATACAGGGAGACTTGGATAGGCTGAGTGAGTGGGCAGATACTTGTCAGATGTCATTCAATGTGAATAAATGTGAAGTTATCCATTTTGGAAGCAGGAACAAGAGGGCAGAGTATTGTCTGAACGGTGTAGAGTTAGGTAAGGGAGAAATGCAAAGAGACCTAGGAGTCCTAGTTCATCAGTCAATGAAGGTGAATGAGCAAGTGCAACAGGCAGTGAAGAGGGCAATTGGAATGTTGGCCTTTATTACAACGGGAATTGAGTACAAGTGCAAGGATATCCTATTGCATTTGCACAGGGCCCTGGTGAGACCACACCTGGAATATTGTGTACAGTTTTCGTCTCCAGGTTTGAGGAAGGACATTCTGGCAATTGAGGAAGTGCAGCGTAGATTCACTTGGTTGATTCCTGGGATGGCAGGGCTGTCTTACGCAGAGAGATTGGAGAGATTGGGCTTGTACACACTGGAATTGAGGAGATTGAGAGGGGATCTGATTGAAACGTTTTAGATAATTAAAGGATTTGATAGGATTGAGGCAGGAAATATGTTCCAGATGTTGGGAGAATTCAGTACCAGAGGGCATGGATTGAGAATAAGAGGTCAGTTATTTAAAACAGAGTTGAGGAAGAACTTCTTCTCCCAGAGAGTTGTGGAGGTGTGGAATGCACTGCCTCGGAAGACGGTGGAGTCCAATTCTCTGGATGCTTTCAAGAAGGAGCTAGATAGATATCTGATGGATAAGGGAACCAAGGGATATGGGGACAAGGCAGGGATTGGGTATTGATAGTGAATGATCAGCCATGATCTCAGAATGGCGGTGCAGACTCGAGGGGCCGAATTGTCTAATTCTGCACCTATTGTCTATTGTCATATGCCCAAGTATTCAGGTCCTAAAGCATCTGCACCGATCACTTACTCTGCCAGCTCCTTCCAGCACGGGTAAAAACAAAGTCGTCACTCGGTCCCCTGTCAAATCTCTTTCTGCTATCATCTCTGTTTCTCGATTAAACATATAACCATATAAAAATTATAGCAGGAAAACAGGCCATCTCGGCGTTTCTAGTCCGTGCCGACGCTTACACTCAACGTGTCCCAGTGGCCCGCACTCAGCTTATAACCCTCCATTCCTTTCTGTCCATATACCTATCCAATTTTACTTTAAATGACAATACCGAACCTGCATCCACCACTTCCACTGGAAGCTCATTCCACATAGCTACCACTGTATGAGTAAAGAAATTTCACCTCGCGTTACCCTTAAACTTTTGCCCGTAACTTTCAAATCATGTCCCCTTGCTTGATTCTCCCCTATTCTCAATTGAAAATGCCTATCCACGTCAACTCGATCTATCCCCCTCTTTATTTTAAATACGTCTATCAAGTCTCCCCCAACCTTGTACGCTCCAGAGAATAAAGACTTAACTTGTTCAACTTTTCCCTGTAACCTGGGTGCTGAAACACAGGTAACATTCTAGTAAATCTTCTCTGTACTCTCGCTATTTTATGAGTTCTTTCCTATAATTCGGTGAATAGAACTGCACACAATACTCCAAATTCACCCAAGGCCTTTAAGAATTTTCACATTACATCTCACCTCCAATACTCAATGCTCTGATTTATGATGGCCAGCATACCAAAAGCTGTCTTCCCCACCCTATCCACATGAGATTCCACCTTCAGGGAACTCTGCACAATTATTCCTAGATCACACTGTTCTACTGCATTCTTCAATGTCCTTCCATTTACGGTGTAAGTCCTATTTGGATTATTCCTAACAAAATGTAGCACCACACATTCATCAGCATTAAACTCCATCTGCCATCATTTAGCCCACTCTTCTAACTGGCATAAATCTCCCTGCAAGCTTTGAAAACCTTCTTCAATATCCACAACGCCACCTTAGTATCATCTGCATAATAACTAATACAATTTACAACCCCATCATCCAGATCATTAATTTATATGACAGACAACTTTGGACCCAATAGAGATCCCTGACGCACACCACTAGTCACCGGCCTCCAACCTGACAAACAGTTATCCACCACTGCTCTCTGGCATCTCCCATCCAGGCACTGTTGAATCCATTTTACTACTCCAAAATTAATACCTAACGATTGAACCTTCCTAACTAACCTTCCATGTGGAAACTTGTCAAAAGACTTACTGAAGTCCATATAGACAACATCCACCGATTTACCCCCGTCAACCTTCTCCGTAACATCTTCAAAAAATTCAATAAGATTTGTGATACATGACTTTCCACGCACAAATTCATTCCGACTGTTTCTAATCAGACCCTTTCTATCCAGGTAATTATACATACCGTCTCTAAGAATACTTTCCATTAATTTACCCACTACTGACATCAAACTGACAGGCCCATAATTGCTAAATTTACTCTGAGAACCCTTTTTAAACAATGGGACCACATGAGCAATACGCCAGTCCTCCGGCACAATCCCCGTTTCTCATGACATTTGAAATATTTCTGTCAGAGCCCCTGTTATTTCTACACTAACTTTCCTCAAGGTCCTAGGAAACATCCTTTCAGGAACCGGCGATTTATCCACTTTCATATTCCTTAAAAGTGCCAGTACTTTATCCTCTTTAATCGTCATAGTTCCTATCACTTCCCTACCTGTTTCCTTACATTACACAATTCAATATCCTACTCCTTAGTGAATACCAAAGAAAATCAATTGTTCAAAATCCCCCCTTTCTCTTTCCGCTCCACACATAGCAGTACACTCTGATTCTCTAAGGGACCAATTTTATCCCTCACTGTCCTTTTGCTATTAACATAACTGTGGAAACCCTTCGGATTTACTTGTACCTTACGTGTGAAAGAAACCTCGTATCTTCTTTAGCGTTTTTAATTTCTTTCTTAAGATCCTTTTTACATTCTTTGTATTCCTCGAGCACCTCATTTACGCAATGCTGCTTATATTTATTCTGGATTTCCCTCTTTTTTCGAAACAATTTTTCAATATCCCTTGAAAACCATGGCGATCTCAAACTTTCAACCTTTCCTTTCAAACTAACAGGAACATAAAGATTTTGTACCCTCAAAATTTCACCTTTAACTGGCCTCCATTTCTCTATTACATCCTTCCGATAAAACGAATTGTCCCAATCCACTCCTCCTAAGTCCTTTCGCTTCTCCTCAAATTTAGCCATTCTCCAATCAAAAATCTCAACCGTGGGTCCAGTCCTATCCTTCTCCATAATTATATTGAAACTAATGGTAATGTGATCTCTGTACCCGAAGTGCTCCCCAACACTTACGTCCGTCACCTGACCTATCTTATTCCATAACAGGAAATCCAACACTGCCCCTTCTTCAGTCGGTACCTCTATGTATTGCTGTAAAAAAAGCTGTCCAACACACATTTTACAAACGCCAAACCACCCTGCCCTTTTACTAAATTGGGTTCCCAGTCTATCTGAGGAAAATTAAAATCTCGCAGAATCACAAACTTGTGCTTACTACAAATATCTGCTATCTTCTTACAAATTTGCTCCTCTAGTTCACGCTCCCCATTAAGTGGTCTATAATACACCCCTATAAGTGACACTACACCTTTCCCATTCCTCAATTCAACCCAAATTTCCTCCCTAGATGAGCCCTCTAATCTATCCTGACAAAGCACTGCACTAATATTGTATCGGACAAGCAATCTCCTCCTCTTGTCCTTCCGATTCTATCACACCTGAAGCAAAGAAATCCAGGAATATTTAGTTTGCAATCACACACCTCCTGCAACCATGTTTCATTAATAGCTACAACATCATATTCCCAGGTATCAATCCATGCTCTAAGCTCATTTACATTCGTTACAATACTCATAGCATTAAACTAGATGCATTTAAGAAACACTCCACCTCTTCCTCTCTGTTTATCCCTAACAATGCGATCAACTTTATTACATTTTTCTTCCTTCTCCCCTACACCTTCCCTATCACCTGCCTATCCTCCCTCACACACTGTCTACTAGCCTTCTCTATTTGTGAACTAACCACCTCTTCACCAGTCTCTTTAAATTGATTCCCACCCCCCAACCATTCTAGTTTAAAGTCTCCCCAGTAGCCATAGCAAATCACCCCGCCAGGATATTGGTCCCCCTTCGATTCAAGTGTAACACCTGCCCCAAACTTCAATCCCTGCCCCCTGCTCTAATGCGTTAGCCACGACCTCTGGCTACTCACCTTCCCACCTCAGGATATATTGGACGCGTTCAGAAACATCCCGAACCCTGGGAAAAGGGAGGCAAACTACCATCCGGGTCTCGTGATCGCGTCCATAGAATCGCCTATCTGACCCCCTAACTATCGAGTTCCCTATTACTGCCGCCTTCCTCTTCCTTTCCGTACCTTTCTAAGCTACAGGACTGGAGTGCGTGCCGGAAGCACGGCCACTGTTGCTTCCTCCAGGTAGGCCGTCTCCCCCCAACAGTACTCAAAAAGAGTACTTTCTGTCAAGGGGTACAGTCACTGAGGAAATCTCTGGTACTTTACTCTTCCCCTTCCTAACCGTGACCCACCTGCCTGGCTTCCGTGGTCCCGGTGTGCCCACCTGCCTGTATCTCCTCTCTATCCAACTCCTCACTCTCCCTGACCAGACGGTTGTCATCGAGCCGCAGCTCCAGTTCCCTAATTCGGTCCCTCAGGAGCTGCAGTTCGGCGCACCTGGCGCAGATGTGGAGGTTGAGAGGCTCGGAGGCTAGACCAACACACTGCCCTGACACTCATACTTCCCCTTTCCTCAAATAACAGGAAAAACTGAAACCTAAACCCACCTTGCCTCACCCTTTTCCACCTAAACCCGCTGAGCCAAAGCCCTTAAGCCTTCAATCTGCTTCCAGCTCACCAACTGCCCTCACGACACTGCTTGCTGGTTAAGGCTGTGTCCTTTTTAAACCTTCCCGTTTCGCTGCCCGACGTTACACGCCTGCGCTGTCCCGCCTCTCTTAACTCCGATGAGGACAAGAAAAAATCAAAATGGCTCCTCCTTTTTCACGTCTAAACGTAGAGAAACCCGAAATATCGCGCAGTCCTGCTTGCTCTTCCTACAAGTAATTCTGAAACAAATGTCTCCAATATCATAATGCATTGTTCACAACGGCCTTTCTTTAAACCTTCCTGGAGTCACATATACGCTGCTCAGGACACTGGTCGCAACATGCTCAGCCTTTTGATTCGAGCTATTTTCTGAGGTCTTTACAACTTCAGACCCCATAAGGACTTTACTATCTACCCTGGAACTCTGCGCTGGAATCCCATCCCCCCTGCAACTCGAGTTTAACCACTCTCCCCAAAAGCTTCATGCACTGTTCTGGAAATCCTTCCCGCTGGAGTATCAGTTCCCCTCCAGTTTAGATGTAAACGGTCTTCCGTCTCTTCTGTACACATCCCAACTTCCTTGGAAAAATCACAATGATGTCAAATTTTTAATCCATCCGTTCTATACCAACTCTTGAGCCAAGTGCTAATCTGTATGGTTTCCCTATGTCTCGACTCACTGGGACGTGTAGTGGTCCTGTCCTTTAAATTACCAGCTCGCCTTTGTCCGAATTAAACTGCATTTGCCACTGCTTAGCCTACTTCCCCAACTGAGTGATATTTCCCTGAAATATCTTCACTTTTAACAACGCCACCGACGTTAGAATCGTCCGCAAGCTCACCAGCCGAGTCTTGAATAATCTGCTACAAATGGTCAAAACAGTTGACAAAGATCTCTGGTCCCACCCCTGAAATGCTAGTTAACACCACTAATGACGGAATGACAGCGTGCAAAATCATCGGTTAGTGTGGGTTTAGCATTTTGTAAGGATTATATAGGTCGGTAGGAAGTGAAGGGCTGAAGGGCCTGTTTCCCTCGGGATCAATATAGTTTGTCTGTCTGTCTGATCTTCAAACCTAAAGTTATGTCCCTTCAACAAATAGAACATTACGGCACAGTACAAGCCCTTCAGCCCTTCATGTTCTACCGATAAATATAATCCTTAAAAAAGCACTAAACCCACAATACCCCATAACTATTTTTCTTTCATCCATGCCCCTATCCAAGAGGCTTTTAAATACCCCTAATGTTTTAGACTCCACTACCATTCCTGGCAAGTCATTCCAGTCTCTCACAACCGTCTGTGTAAAAAAACTTACACCTGATGTCTCCCCTCATCTTCCCTCCCTTAATTTTGTACATATGCCCTTTGCTGTTTGCTATTGGTGCCCTGGGAAACAGAAAGTGACTATCCATCCGATCTATGCCTCTCATAATCTTGTAGACCTCTATCAAGTCCCCTCTCATTCTTCTAAGCTCCAAAGAGAAATGCCCCAGCTCTGCTAACCTTGCTTCATATGACTTGTTCTCCAAACCAGGCAACACCCTGGTAAATCTCCTGCGCATCCTCTCCATAGCTTCCAGCCTATTCCTATAATGAGGTGATCAGAATTGAACATTATACTCTAAGTGCGGTCACACCAGAGATTTATAGATTTGCAACTTGACCTCTCTACTCTTGAAATGAATCCCACTGTTAATGAAGCCGAGCATCCCATCGACTTTCTTAACTACCCCATCTACCTGCGCAGCGACCTTGAGGGATGTATGGATTTGAACCTCAAGGACCCTTTGTTCATCCACACTCCTAAGTAACTGAACATTAATCCTGTACTCAGTCTTCTGGTTTGTCAGCCAAAATGCATTACCTCATAATTGCCCGGATTGAATTCCATCTGCCACTTTTCTGTCCAACTCTGCAGCCTGTCTATATCCTCTTGTAACCTTCGACAACCTGCAGTTTTATCCACCGATCCTCCAATCTTCGTGTTATCCGCAAACTTACTCACCCATCCTTCCGCCACTCCATCCAGGACATTTATAAAAATCACAAACAGCAGGGATTCCAGAACAGATCCCTGTGGCACTCCAGTACTCACTGACCTCCAGTCAGGATACTCTCCTTCCACAACTATACTCTGCTGTCTTCCTTTTAAGCCAAGCAACAAATGTTCCAGTTATTCCGTGACTCATGCCTTCCTGGATGAGTCTTGCGAAGCGACCTTGTCAAATACCTTGCTGAAGTCCATGTAAACCACATCCACTGCCCTACCTCATCAATTTATTTTGTTACCTCTCCAAAAAACTCAATCAGGATCGTGAGGTACGATCTTCCTGTCACAAAGCCATGTTGGCTATCCATGAGTAGACTGTACTTCTCCAGCGACCTCTTCTTTCAATTTCCACAACAACCTGTGGTGTAACATATCCGGCCCGGTGGGGGAGGGTTTATCAGCCTTGATGTTTTTAAGAAGATCCAGCACTTCTTACTGAATCTCCACGTTGCCTGGCACACAGGGCTGCTCTATTTCGACCTCACTCTGATAAAGATCCTTTTCACTTGCGAATACTGAAGCAAGGACTTTCCCAACCTCCTCCGCCTCCAGGCACATGTTGTCATATTTATCCTTTAGCCAATTGTATATCCAGTTGGTCAGCCCTCACTGCGTCGCACACCATCTTCTAGAGTGGTGTGCCTTCTAGGACATTGTTCACAGCCCTGTTAGTCTGTGTATGCTGCATCTGCTGTCGGTGCCTGGTCTTTCTTTCCAGATTAAAGAGGCCCGATTACACTCCCGGTGTCTCACACCATCTGGCATCTCCCGCGCTCTTCTATCTTCCAAGCCCCCTATAGTCCCCCTCCCTTCCTTTATATCTGCTCCATTACTTCTCCGTCTCTCCCTACACCCCTGTCTTCCGTCTTCCAGATCGATATACAATCTGAGACCTGTTTAATTGAACGTTCATTATGCCTACCAATCTGCACAAATCAGTCAGACAGATCTCCCTGTGACCAACACCATTCCACAGAATAGCCTGTAAAGTGGAAGCATTAAACGCCTCATTGATTTCCCGGCATATCACATCTAACATCCTGTACTCATGAACCGCCCTGCTTCCACAACCAAAATACTGCACAGCATTGTGGACACAGCACACCACATCTCTGAAACCAGCCTCCCCTCCATGAACTCCGTCGACACTTCCTGCTGACCCTGGAAAGATATTAACAAAGCGGATCTTAGAGCGTGGATCAGGACGTGGAGATATGATGCGGTGGCCATTACAGAAACTTGGAGGGAACAGGGACAAGAATGGTTTCTTTAGGTGCCGGGTTTTAGATGTTTCAATAAGGGCAGGACGGCAAAAGAGGTACGGGCGTGGCAATCTTGATCAGAGATAGTGTCGCAGTTGAAGAAAAGGTGAATACAATGGAGGGATTTTCCACGGAGTCTCTGAGGTTGGAGGTTTGGAACAGGAAGGGGTCAATAACTTTACTGGGTGTTTTTATAGGGTGCTCAATGGTAACAGAAATATCGAAGAGCAGATAGGGAAACACACGCTGGAAAGGTTTAATAATAGAGATTTCATGATGGGAGATTATAATTTTGCAAATATCGATTGGCATCTCCCTATAGCAAGGGGATTAGATGGGGCCGAGTTTGTTAGGTGTGTTCAGGAAGGTTTCTTGAAACAACATGCATATAAGCCTAACATAAGAGAGGCTGTAATTGATTTGGTAATGAGTAATGAACCAGTTCAGATGTCAGATCTCTCAGTGGGAGAGTATTTTGGAGATAATGATCACAATTCTATCTCCGTGTCAATAGCATTGGAGAGAGAGAGGAACAGACAAGTTAGAAAAACTTTTAATTTGAGTAATGAGAATTATGATGCAATCAGGCAGGAAAATAAATGTTTAAATTGGAAACGTATGTTCTCGGGGAAAAGTACGCAAGACGTGGCAAATGTCTCTGGGATATTTGTGTGCAGTTCTGTACAAGTACGTTCGAATGAGACAGGGAGGTTATGGTAGGGTAAAGGAACCGTGGTGTACAGAGGCTGTAATAAATCTAATGAACACGAAAGAGAAAGCTTACGAAAGTTTCAGAGGGCTTGATGATGTTAGAGATCTAGAAGATTGTAAGGGTGATAGGAAGGAACTGCAAATTTACCTTTCAGCTTCCAAACTCTATCTCACGGTTGATGAAGGCAAATACACCGCACGTCTTGTTAACCACAGAGTCAACCTGCGCAGCTGCTTTGAGCGTCGTTAGGACCCCAAGATCCCTCTGATCTTCCGAACTGCAAAGAGTGTTGCCATTAATACTGTATTCTGCCATCATATTTGACCTACCAAAATAAACCACTTCACACTTATGTGGGTTGAACTCCATCCGCCACTCCTCAGCCCAGTTATGCATCCTATCATTGTCCCGCTGTAACCATTGACATCCCTCCACCCTATCCACAACATTTCCAACCGTTGTGGCATTACAATAGACAATAGATAATAGACAATATGTGCAGAAGTAGACCATTCGGCCCCTCGAGTCTGCACCGCCATTCTGAGATCATGGCTGATCATTCACTATCAATACCCAGTCCCTGCCTTGTCCCCATATCCCTTGATTCGCCTATCCATCAGATATATATCTAACTCTACTTGAAAGCATCCAGAGAATTGACCTCCACCGTCTTCCGAGGCAGTTCATTCCACACCTCCACAACTCTATGGGAGAAGAAGTTCTTCCTCAACTCTGTTTTAAATAACTGACCTCTTATTCTCAATCCATGCCTTCTGGTACTGGACTCTCCCAACATCTGGAACATATTTCCTGCCTCAATCCTATCAAATCGTTTAATTATCTTAAACGTTTCAATCAGATCCCCTCTCAATCTCCTCAATTCCAGTGTGTACAAGCCCAATCTCTCCAATCTCTCTGCGTAAGACAGCCCTGCCATCCCAGGAATCAACGCTGCACTTCATCAATTGCCAGAATGTCCTTCCTTAAACCTGGAGACCATAACTGTACACAATATTCCAGGTGTGGTCTCACCAGGGCCCTGTTCAAATGCAAAAGAACATCCTTGCTCTTGTACTCAATTCCCCTTGTAACAAAGGCCAACATTCCATTTGCCCTCTTCACTGCCTGTTGCACTTGCTCATTCACCTTCATTGACTGATGAACTAGGACTCCAAGGTCTCTTAGCGTTTCTCCCTTACCTAACTCAACACCGTTCAGACAATAATCTGCCCTCTTGCTCCTGCTTCCAAAGTGGATAATTTCACATTTATTCACATTGAATGACATCTGCCAAGTATCTGCCCAATCACCCAGCCTATCCAAGTCTCCCTGTATTCTCCTAACGTCCTCTTCGCATGTCACACTGCCACCCAGTTTAGTATCGTCAGCAAACTTGCTGATAGAGTTTTCAATGCCCACATTTAAATCGTTGACATAAATCGTAAAGAGCAGTGGTCCCAATACAGAGCCTGTAATACCCAACTAGTCACCTCCTGCCTGTCCGAGAAACACCCATTCACTGCTACCCTTTGCTTTCTATCTGCCAACCAGTTTTCTATCCATGTTGAAACCCTGTCCCCAATGCCATGAGCTCTGATTTTACTCACCAGTCTCCTATGTGGCACCTTATCGAATGCCTTCTGAAAATCTAGGTACACAACATCCACTGGCTTACCCTCGTCTAACATCCTTGTTACACCCTCAAAAAACTCCAACAGATTAGTCAAGCATGATTTGCCCTTGGTAAATCCATGCTGGCTCGGCCTAATCCTATTTCTGCCATCAAGATGTGCCACTATTTCGTCCTTAATAATGGACTCAAGCATCTTCCCCACGACTGACGTTAGGCTAACAGGGCGATAGTTCTCCGTTTTCTCCTTCCCTCCCTTCTTGAAAAGTGGGACAACATTAGCCACTCTCCAATCTTCAGGAACTGATCTTGAATCTAAGGAACATTGGAAAATGATTACCAATGCATCCGCAATTTCCTGAGCCACCTCTTTTAGAACCCTCGGATGCAGACCATCTGGACCCGGGGATTTATTAGCCTTCAGTCCTACCAGTCTACTCATCACTGTTTCTTTCCTAATGTCAATCTGTCTCAATTCCTCTGATATCTTATGACCCTGGCCCATCCATACATCTGGGAGATTGCTTGTGTCCTCCCTGGTGAAGACAGATCTAAAGTACGCATTAAATTCTGCTGCCATTTCCCTGTTTCCCATAACAATTTCTCCCAATTCATTCTTCAAGGGGCCAACATTGTTCTTAACTATCTTCTTTCTCTTCACATAGCTAAAAAAGCTTTTGCAATCCGCTTTTATATTCCTGGCTAGACTGAGCTCATACCTGATTTTTTCTCTCCGTATTGCTTTTTTAGTTAAGATCTGCTGTTCCTTAAAACTTTCCCAATCATCTGTATTCCCACTCATCTTAGCCCTGTCATATTTTTTTAACGCTATACAATCTCTGACTTCCTTTTTCAACCACTGTGGCCCCTTCCCCCTCTTTAAATGCTTCCTTCTCATTGGAATGAACTTCTTTTGCATCTTTTGTATTATCCCCAAGAATATCTGCCACTGCTGATCCACTGTCTTTCCTGCCAGGGCATCCGCCCATTTAACTTTGGCCAGCTCTTCCCTCATGGCTCCGAAGTCTCCTTTATTTAATTGCAACAATGACACCTCTGATCTGCCCTTATCCCTCTCAAATTGTAGATAAAATCTTATCATGTTATGATCACTTCTTCTTAATGGTTCCTTTACTTCAAGATCACTTATCAATTCCTGTTCATTACACATCACCAATTCCAAAATAGCCTCGTTCCTGGTTGGCTCAAGCACAGGCTGTTCCAAAAATACATCCCTTAGACACTCCACGAACTCCCTATCCTGGGGTCCAGCATCTACCTGATTCTCCCAGTTCACCTGCATGTTGAAATCTCCCATAACGACTGCAGTACCTTTAGCACATGCCAATGTTAACTCCCTAATCAACTTGTACCCAATATCCACGCTACTGTTTGGGGACCTGTACACAACACCCATGAGGGTCTTTTTTACCCTAACTGTTCCTCAGCTCAATCCACACAGACTCTACTTCCCCTGTTCCCAAGTCACCTCTTGCTAATGACTGAATCTCATTTCTCACCAACAGGGCCACCCCACCCCCTCTTCCCATATTTCTGTCTCTTCGATAGCACTTATACCCTGGTACACTCAATTCCCAGGCCTGATCGCCTTGCAGCCATGTATCCGTTATTCCATCAATATCGTAGCTCCCCATTTTCATCTGAGCTTCAAGCTCATCTGTCTTATTTCTGACACTACGCACATTCAAGTATAGAATTCTTAGCCCATTCCTACTCTCTTTGCTTAAAACACTGTCTATTGTACCTAACCCAGCTCCTTGAACTTCCATCGGGCTAATTGCACCTTAAATTTTGATGACCTTCTCAATATCACCCAAACCTTCTACACATTTAACCCCATGCTCCTTCTGACCAACCCTCTGTGGATGTAACTTTTCCAACACATGATCTGTCTCACCTTTCTCCTTTACACAATTAATATTTGGGAAACGTGTATTCCCCACCTGTCCCTTATCCTTCATCATATCATCTTCTCTCGTAATCTGGATCCCTGCCCCCTGCACATCTATTTTAACCCCCCCCCCCCACCGAGCAGCACTGGCAAACATTCCTGCAAGAATGTTAGTACCCCACCAGTTCAGATGTAGACCGTCCCTTCGAAACCGATCCCAATGTCCCTGGAACAAAGACCAATTATCCAGAAACCTGAACCCTTCCTTCCTGCACCATGCTCTCAGCCTCGTATTAATGTGTATAATCATTCTATTCTTCGCCTCACTCGCACGTGGCACAGGTAACAATCCCGAGATTGTCACCCTGGAGGTCCTGACTTTCAGCTTCACTCCTAACTCCCTGAACTCTCTAAGCAGGACCCCCTCACTCACCTTACCTACATCGTTGGTCCCTACCTGGACCAATACATCTGGGTTCATGCCCTCGTTCTCAAGAATAGCCTGCATTAGAATAATTTCCAGCCCGTTCCTCCCCTTCCTCATCCAGGTCATTTATAAAAATCACGCAGAGTAAGAAACCGAGGACAGCTCTCTGAGGCACTCAACTGGTGACCGACCAATGCAGAATGTGAGCTGTCTACAACCGCTCTTTGCCTTTTCTAGATTCACAGAGTAAACTCCCCTTGCTTAACACGCCTCCTTACTTTCTCAGTAAGCCTTGCATGGAGTACCTTGTTAAATGCCTTGCTGAATCCAAAGACAATGCGTTTAGTTATATCCTCAAAATTTCAGTCAGGCTCGTAAGGAATGACCTGCCCTTGCAAAAACCATGTTGACTACACCTAACCATATTATACCGCTTCCAAATGTTCATAAATCCAGTCTCTCAGGATCTTCTCCATCAACCTACACACCACTGAGGTAATATTTGCTGGTCAACAATTTCCTGGCCTATTTCTACTCACTTTCCTAAGTAAAGGAACAGCATCCGCAACCCTCTAATCATTGGGAAACATTTCTGTCCACATTGATGATCTAGAGATCATTGCCAGAGGGTCACCAATATCCTTCCTCGCCTCCCACAGTAGCCTGGGGTATATCTCTTCTGATCCCGGCGCCATATCCAACTTGATGTTTTACAAAAGCTCCAGCACATCCTCTTTCTTAATATCGACATGCTCAAGCTTTTCAGTCTGCTGCAAGTCATCACTACTATCACAAAGATCTTTTTTCTCAGTGAATACTAAAGAAAAGTACTGATTAAGTGCCTTTGCTATTCCCTCCGTTTCCGTACAACCTTTCCCACTGTCACACTTGATAGATCCTAGTCTTTTACGTCTTATCCTCATGCTCTTCACATACTTGTTGTAATGCCTGGGGGTTTCCTTAATTCTGTACGCCAATAACTTCTTATGGCCTATTCCATCTCCCCTCATTTCCATCTTAACCTCCTTCCAGTTAACCTTATAATTTTCTAGAGCTCTAACATTTACTTAGGTCTCTGAAACTTTTGTAAGCTTTTCTTTCCTTCTTGAATAGATTTATTACAACATTTGTACACCACGGTTTCTGTACCTTACCCTACCCTACAGGAGAAGCAGCTTGACGCACGTGGCGCGGATGTGGCCGTCCGGGAGGCTGGGAATCCCACATCTGACACGCAGTATAGAATACCGGCCTCACAGACACACGGTCTGTTCTATTCCTCACAGGTAGCTTGCCTAACCTCGACCCGTTATCGCCGAAGCCCGAATTAACCAAAGCCCTATCGCTTTGTCTCAGATCACTCCTTTGATAACCGCTCCTTTGTTGACCGCTCCGCGAGGCAGTGTCTCCCTCTTGTGGCTGAACATTCCCGGCTATCCAACTCATGATTGGTACTCCAGTTACAGCCACTTACAGGCCACGTTCAATTGCCTCCCGCTCTCGAATCCCCCTTTTTTTAAATAACCTTCGCAGAGCTTCGAGAAATTCCGCTTCAGGAAGTGCTGTTGCCGCCGCCGATAGCAAAGTACATTTCCTCCTTTAATCTCTCTCTCTCTCTCTCTCTCTCTCTCTCTCATTCTCTCTTAGACGGGCTGAACTCCACCTACTCATTTCTGAAACTTCCGGAAGACGAATATCTCGTGGAAGAGTATGAAGATCCTCCCATTGCCTCGGGACCCGCCGGAATGTCAGTGACTGCACAGGCAGGTCAGAGTTCACAATAATGACGTCACTGTAAAAGTGGTCACGAGCTTTGCGCACAAGTGTTCAAGTTTTATGTATCTGCTTCTATCAGTTCCTCTGGCAGATCTTTCCACAGACGGACCACTGTCCGGGTAAAATCAAAAGTTGTCACTCTTCCCCAACTTAACGTTTGGTCCCCGATTATCCAAGCCTAGAGAAAAATGATTATGTTTATTCACCTTGACTATGCCACATGTGGTTTTACACAACTCCGTAAGGTCAGCTCTGTGCTCCGAGGTAGAAAGTCTCCGTAATTCAGTCACTCAAGTCCCTGCAATGTCCTCGCAAATCTCCTGTGCACTGTCTCCAGCTCAGTGGCATCTTATCTAAAGGAGGACGACAGCAAGGGAACACTTTACTCCAAGGGTGGTTTCACTGACGTTTTGTACAGTTCCAGCGTGACCTCCCTACATATGTATTCATCTAACCATCTGATGAAGGGCGGTACGACAGACATTTTCTTCAACGCCCTGTCTACCTATGACTGCACTTTCCAGGAACCGTGTCCCTGTACCACTGGGTCGCTCTGCTCTACAACACACCCCCAGGGTCCCCGTCTACCCGTGACTTCACTTTCAGAGAACCTAGTATCTCTAGCTCTGGGTCCCTCTGCTCTGTAATATTTCCGAAGGCTCCTCACGTTGACCGTGTAGGTTAGAACATAGCACATAGAAAAAAATATATGCCCTTCCACACACAAAGTTCTGCTGAAAATGTCCCTACTTTAGAAATCACTAGGCTTGCACATAACCCTCCAGTTTGCTAAGCTCCATGTACCTATCTTAAACTCTCTTGAAATACCCTATCGTATCCGCATCCACCACCGGTGCCGGCAGCCCATCTCACGCACTTACCACTCTTTGAGTAAAAAGCTTACCCTGACATCTTCTCTGTACCTAATCACCAGCAGCTTAATCCTGTGTCCTCTTGTGGCAGCCATTTCAGCCCCGGGGAAAAGCATCTGACTATCCACAATAACAATGCCTCTCATCATCTTGTACACCTCTATCAGGTCACCTCCAATCCTCCGTCACTCCAAGGAGAAAAGGCCCATTTCACTCAACTTATTCTTATAAGGCATGCTCCCTAATCCAGGCAACATCATTGTAAATCTCTTCTGTATCATTTCTATAGCTTCCACATCCTTCCTGTAGTGAGGCGACCACAACTGAACACAGTACTCCAAGTAGGGTCTGACCAGGATCCTTTTAGCTGCAACATCACCTTTCGGTTCCTTAACTGAATTCCACGATAACCAAAGAGTCAACCTGCCCCGTTGCTTTGAGCGACCTATGGATTCGGACCCCCCAGATCCTTCTGATCCTCCACACTGCTAAGAGTGTTACCATTAATACTATATTCTGCCATTATATCTGACCTACCAAAATGAACCGCAACCACTTCACACATATCTTGGGTGATCTCTAACATTACCAACCTCTCTAAACTTTTTGTAATTTTTTTTTTCTTCTTGACTTGAATTATTACAGCCTTTGTACACTACAGTTCCTGTACCCTACCATAACTTCATTGTCTCATTGGAACTTACTTATACAGAAATCCACACAAATAACATCATTTCTTCCATACTTTTCCCTGAGAACATCTGTTTCCAGTTTAAGCTTCCAGTTTTCTGCCTGATAGCCTTATAATTCCCCTTACTCCAATTAAACGGTTTTCCAACCTGACTTTTCCTATCTATCTCCAATGATATTGTAAAAGAGATAGAATTATGATCACTATCTCCAAACTGCTCTCCCACTGAGAGATCTCACACCTGACCAGGTTCATTTCCGAATACCAAATCAAGTACAGACTCTCCTCTTCTCGACTTGTGCCACATATTGTGGCAGGAAACCTTCCTTGACACAAGTTCTACGCTGTTGTTTGTCTTCCTGAAATACCATAGCTCAAACTAAATTGCAAATGCTGCTGTTCGGCCACATCCCGGGCTAATCGAGATCCCACTATAAGAGATAACTACCTTCACTGCTTAAAACGCCAGCAACGTTAATGCCATATGCTAGTCTACCTACCGTGTATTTTATAATCTGCTTTTAATGGCTGATATAGTTGACAAAGATCACTGGTCCCACCACCGACCATCCGTGAACACCGCTAGTGACGGGCCTCTGGTCTGAGAAATGAACTGCTACCCTAAACCTTGTCTCCTATCGCCGAGTCAATCGTATACGTAATCAGCCATCCCTCCCTGACCGGCACGCAATCTCCTAGAACGGTATACCATCTGGGGCTTCTTAAAAAATCTATGTGCATTAAATCCAGCACATCTACCTGATCAGTCCTCCGCAATAAAATTAGTCAAACAAGAACTTCTTGGATTCCACGCCATGTCCAGACCAATCTACCATCTGAGACCTTGTTGACAGCTTTGTTCAAGCCTCTGAATGGTACATCTACTACCAATTCCTGGTCTGTCCTTCACAGTCAAATCCGCCCCAGAAATCTATTTGGGTCACAAGCCAACATCCCCCTAATCTCTTTTACTCTCCCTATCTTTCACTCTACAGCCCAGTCTCACCACTCCATTCCTTCTCGGTCTTTCTCTGCATTCCTCTCTCTCTCATTTTCAAGAGTGATCTGCCATCTGGGATCATGATACGGGACATGTCAAGCGTGCATTATGTCTATCAATCCGATCATCTCAATCCTTCAAACCCCTCTGGGTCCCCACACCATTACACAGAGTAGTCTACCAAGTGAAAAAAAAATACAGTTTTATTTTCTTCCCTGTTCACCATGTCTACTACCCTGTTCTCATGAAACGTCCTGGTTCCTCACTAAAAATATAAAAACTGCCCCGCCCATGACCGCAAGAAACTGCAGAGCGTCGTGCAAAGAGCCGAGCCCAGCTCCGAAACCGGCCACCCCTCCATGAACTCTTTCTACACATACTGCTGCTCCGATAAAGCACCCAGAGTCATCAAAGGTCACCGGTACATTCTGTCCTCTGCACCCTCCCATCGGAGGGAAAATGGGAAATCATGTATCATGGCGCTCAAGGACAGCTTCTACACTACAGTAATCAGACTACTGAACGGACCCCAAATACGATAAGATGTACTCTTGACCTCAAATCTAGATCTTCGTGGCTTTTAAACCTTATAGTCTGACGGCATTGCAATTTCTCTGTAATTTTGATACTTTATTCTGCGTTCTGTGACTGAGTAACCTTGTTCTACAATGAAGTGACCTTATCTGTTGCTGTGGGTGGGATCTGTCCTCTCTGTGATGTATATGTGGATTACTTCTAATTATCAGGATAGACAGGGTCTGAAAACCAACAGTCAACATGGATTTGTGCGTGGAAGTTCATGTTTGACAAATCATATTGAATTTTTTGGAAATGTTACTAGGAAAGTTGACAAGGGTAAAGCAGTAAGGCCCTGTCATGGTTCCGCACGGAAAGTTAGTTGGGAAGGTTTAATCGTTAGGTATTAATATTGAAGTCGTAAAATGGATTCAACAGTGGCTGAATGGGAGATGTCACAGAGTAGTGGTGGATAACTGTTTGTCAGGTTGGAGGCCGGTGACCAGTAGTGTGAGTCAGGCATCTGTACTGGGTCCAATGTTGTTCGTCATATACATTAATGATCTAGATGGTGGGTTGGTAATTTGGATCAGTAAGTATGCAGATGATTCTAAGGCAGGTGATGTTGTGGATATCGAAGGAGGTTTTCAAAGCTTTCAGAGAGAATTATGTCCGTCGGAAGAGTGGGCTGAACGGTGGCGGATGGAGTTTAATGCTGCTGAGTGTGAGGTGCTACATTTTGGTAGGAATAATCAAAATAGGACAAACACGATAAGTGGTAAGTCATAGAGGAATGCAGTAGAATCTAGTTATCTCGGAATAATGGTGCATATTTCCTTGAAAGTGGAATCTCATGTGGATAGGTTGGTGAAGAATGCTTTTTGTATGCTGGCTTTTATAAATCAGACCACTGAGTATAGGAGTTGCGATGTAATGTTAAAATTGTACAAGGCATTGGTGAGACCATTTTTCCAGTATTGTGTACAGCTCTGGTCAACGAACTATAGGAAAGATGTCAACAATATAGAGAGAGTACAAATGAGATTCACGAGAATGATACCTGGGTTTCAGCACCCAATTTACAAAGAAAGTTTGAACAACTTCGGGTTTTATTCAATTGAGCGTAGAAGGTTGAGAATGAACTTGATAGATGTATTTAAAATTATCAGGGGGATAGACAGAGTTGACGTGGATAGATTTTTTTTTTAATTAAGATTAGGGGAGATTTCCACAAGAGAGCATGAGTTGAGAGTTAATGTCTAAAAATTTTAGGGTGGACCTCTTCACATAGAGTTTGGTAGCCGTGTGGAACGAGCTTCCAGTATACGTGGTGGAGGCACGTTCGATATTGTCATTTAATAAAAATGGACAGGTATATGGACAGGAAAGGACTGGAGCGATATGGGCGGAGTGCAGGCCGGTAGGATTTGGTGGGAGTAAGCGTTCGGCATGGACTAGAAGGGCCGAGTTGGCCTGTTTCCCTGCTGGAATTGTTATATGATTATATGTAAATTGCAGTCAATGAGATAATCAGATAGTAATATATAAACGATCTGGATGGGAATGTAGATGGGTGGTTTGGTATGTTTGTAGATGATACGTTGATGGGTGTTGTGTTCGTTTAGAGGACCTGCGAAGAATTCCGCGGGACTTGGATCAGTTTCTGATATGGGATGGAGGAATGGCAGATGGTGTTTAACCCGGACAAACTTAAAATGTTGCACCTTGGTTTGCGAAATGCTCAGAGATGGCACAAGATCATAAGAGTTACAGAGGGTATCATTCCCAAATGTGAAATGTGTAACACCAGAGAGAATGCATCCCGGACAGCATTGCCGGCCGAAGGGCCTGTTCCTGTGCTGTACTGTCTGGTCTACGATGCAGGATGTTATAAACACACAAGGTCTTGTTGAATGTTCAGGTTCTCACAGGTCTTGGCCGGAGACAGCAGAGTTCCCAGTGCGGAACCCTGGGTAACACCACCAGTCAGGGACGTCCGTCGGCCTCTGTGTTCTGTGGACAGGCCAGTACGGAAACTCAATTCAAAATACATTGTGAATCCCAGTCAACAAATCCTTGTGAATGGATCTCCCATGAGAGAGACTTTGTCAAAGGCCCGTCTGCAGTTAACTCTTTATCTCTCCATTGAATCGCGTGATCAACCCGAGATCCATTTCCCCGTCGACAGTTAAGCGTTCCGTCGCTAACTGTCTCCTGTCCCTTCACATCTATCGCCCCAAAGTAAAAAACCTCACAATTAACTGAGCTAAACTCCGTTTGCCATTTTCCACCCAGATCTACAACTGATCCATACTCCACCGAATCTATTGGTAATCTTCCACACTGTCCACAACATCACCAATCGTTGTGTCGTCTGAGATTTTACAGCTTTCCCTGTCTATTTTCATACAGGACAGTCATACCCATCACAAACAGTGGATGTTCCGGTTGTATATGTATACCATTTCCCACCATCTTTTATCTTTTTTTCTAATTTTTTTTTATTATAGAGAAACGGTTCAGAACCGGCTCTTCCAGCCATTCAGGCCGCATTGCCCAACAATACTCCGATTTTTTTTTTCCTTTTTAATGACAGATATATTTTCAGTAACCAATTAACCGAAAAACCGGTCTGTCTTTGTGCTGTGGGAGGAACCCAGATCGCCCGGAGGAAATCCACTGGCTCATGAGGAGTATTGGAAACTCCTTGCAGGCCGCGGCGGGAATTGAACCCGGGTCGCTGGTACAGTAAAGCGCTGCGCTAACCATCACGTGCCCGCACTCCTCTTCTCCTTGCCAGCAGCCACAAAACAAAGAAACACAATGGAGTCCACGAAAATCCCCACAACATGTTCATCCCCTCAAGACAGTCATAATCTTGAAAAAGGAACAAAGCGGGCGAACAATGATACTGCTACGGAGAATAAGAAACCAGTGACACTCTCTCTTCCCACTCTTTCTCACCCCTCTGTCTCGCTCCAACCCCTCTCTCCCACTTTTTTTCTCTCGTCATTCCCTCTCTCTTCCCCACTTTTTCTCTCTCTCTCTCACACATCCCACTCCCCATTCACACCGAACATCGCTTCCTCTTCGCACGCGGCCATTTCCTAGTTCCTTTCTCTTCTCGTTTTCTCTCCCACATGTGATCACATTTTCCTGACCATCGCTCCCCACACCATTCCCTGAATTCTCCTTCTGTTTCCCTGAATGGCATCTCCTCAGGTCCGCATAAACATCAGCCGAAGGAGAACATCGGAAATAGACCGGATCGTAAGATCTGCCTGCTCTGCCTAGTTACGTTCGTTCTCTTCGTGACAGTGGTCGGGCTGTCGGTCTATGGTGAGTCGAACGGACTCCGGCTGGAGTCAGACCGTAAACTAACAGTGTGGAATAAAACATGACTGTAAAACTCTGAATCCAGACAGCCAATTCCCCGTGCATCCCATGTATTCCCATATTCTGGATAAGCCTCCCCTGAGGGCTCAGATAAACACCCACAGTTCCAAGTTAATCGATGACATTCGGGAGACGTGTCAAAATCTCTGGAATCAGAGAGACACTTGTCAGTCCGGGGAAGTCAAGGGATTGGACTCTCAGCGATGAGGCTCAATGTAACTGAGATTGAGAGAGGGAGGCGGTGATCGTGGTGGAAGGAGAGACCGCGGCTGGTGGGTGGAAAGGAGTCCCAGTGGGGGACACGGCTGAATACATACACTGAAAGAGAGCATCGGAAATAGATCGAACTGCAGGATCTGCCAACTCTGTCTAGTTACTTCCGCCATTATCGTGATTGTTGACAGGCTCTCGACACAAGGTGAGCCGAAATGGCTCCAAATGTAAATAAATTGTTATTGTACAGCACCACAGTGACACCGACAAGCCCTGAACAGTGACACTGAGACACCAGTCTCTGTGACACCAACACGCATCTCCCCCTGACCCGTCCAGCTCCGCACCGTGACAAAGACTCACACGTCACTGGAACACCCCTCCCCGAGACGATTGCGCCCCTCAACATAACACAGATGCACCGCTCACTGACGCAATTACCTTCACCTCACCCTGACACAGGCAGACACCTGATCGTCATACCGGCTCCGAAATTCACAGCGAAACCTCAGTGACACCTTGGCGTGACACTGTCACACCTACCGTAGACATGACATGCCACTCACCGTGAAACAGATACACCCCTCTCTGTGCGACCAGCGCACCCCAAACCATGTCACAAGTACTCTAACCACCGTGACACCCCCACGCCCGTCACTCTGAGATTTCTCTCGCAGTGACATCGAGAAACACTTCATTATGAACCGCCTCAACTCTCGACAGTGCCCCTAAACACCTATCACAGTGTCACCGACACTTTCATCAGAGCAACTCGGATATGTTCCCCATGATAGTGACGCAGACCCCCATTGGAAAATCAACACAATCTTCACCGGGACATTGATATACCCCTCAGCGTGCCACAGACACGACCCTCAAAATGGTGCCGACTCCTCTCACTGTGCCATCAGCACATGCTTCACTGTGACACCCTTCACCGTGACACTGACACAACACTCTCTGTGACCCGTTCGGTAGCGTGACGCTGACTCACGTGTCACTGTAAAGGCTAAACATCCTTTACCATCTCTCGCAGTGTCACAGATTCGTCAGTCTGAGATCACATCCGACAGAAATTACCAGGAGTTAAACTCAACCCTTCAATCCAAGATATCCGAGAATTCCCACCTGAATTTCTCCCGGAGAACCTGTCTGAAAAATCTCTCTGCGCTCAACTCTAATCTATCCGATCTTAAACGAATGCACAGCTATCTCCGTCACCAGTTCACTGAGATGGAAACGAAGTACAGATCTGTCAACGAAACCAAGGCTCAAATCTGTGAATTGTTGACCAGCAGAAAAGGTGAGGCATCATCCCCTCTTTAAGCCGCTCCTCATCACAGGACAGGCATGGAGAGAGGAACCGTCACTCTGTGCTTGACATCGGGAGTGGGTGACGCGTCTGTCTGGAAGAAGTTGTATTCTGTCACTGAACCCAGGAGAGTGTGGCGGGATGTTGTAGAGGTGCATTCACTCTGGGTCTGACCACGGGATTGTGAGACGTAGCATTACAATTTTATTCTATGTCTGACTCCGTGAATCTCTGATAGGACAGTATGGATCCAGCTTCACTCTGTGTCTGACAGAGGGATTGTATGTTGGGACAGTGCCCAGAGAGATTCACCTCATGACTAACTTCTGAAGTGTGTTGTAGCACCGTGGAGAGAGAGAGTTTCAGTCTAAATATAGGAGTGTGTGACGGGACGGTGCAGCTGGGGCTTCACTCTGTGCCTGAATCTGGGAGTGAATTATGGGACGTTGCAGAAGAGGTTTCACACAGTTTCTGATCCCGAGAGTGTCTGATGAGACGTTGTGGAAGGTGTTTGGATAAAAAAACAATGACTTAAAGGAAGAAAGCAGAGTGTAGTTGTGAAAGGAAAGTATTCTTCCTGGAGGTCGGTAATTAGTGGAGTGTCGCAGGGATCTGTCCTTGGACCCCTGCTGTTCGTGAATTTTATAAATGACCTGAAAGTAGAGGTGGAAAGATGGTTGAGTAACTTTGTGGATGACACGAAGATTGGAGGAGCTTTGGATGGAGCTGTATGTTGTCGAAGGTTACAAGAAGATATAGACAGGCTGCAGAGTTGGGCATAAAAATGGCAGATGGAGTTCAATCCGGACAAGTGCGAGGTGATGTATTTTGGAAGGACAAGCCAGAAGACTGAGTACAGAATTAATGGTCAGTTACTTAACAGTGTGGGTGAACAAAGGGAACTTGGGGTTCAATTCCATACATCCATCAAGGTCGCTGCACAGGTTGATAGGGTAATTAAGAAGACCTATGGGATGCTAGACTTCATTAAGAGGGGGATTGAGTTCAAGAGTAGAGAGGTCATGTTACAGCTCTACAAATCTCCGGTGAGACCGCACTTAGAGTATTGTGTTCAATTCTGGGCACCTCATTATAGGAAAGATGTGGAAGCTGTGGACAGGGTGCAGAGGAGATTCACCAGGATGTTGCCTGATTGGAGAACAAGTCATATGAAACAAGGTTAGCAGAGCTGGGACTTTTCTCTTTGGAGCGTAGAAGAATGAGAGGGGATTTGATAGACGTCTAGAAGACTATAAGAGGCATAGATAGGATCGGTGGTCTGTACCTGTTTCCCAGGGAACCAATAGAAGAAACACCAGAGGCATTGATACAAAATTAAGGAAGGAAAGATTAGGGGAGATACCAGGGGTAATTTTCTTTTTTACACAGAGAGTTGTGATTGCCTGCAATGACCTGCCAGGGATGGTGGTGGAGGCTAAAACATTAGGGGTATTTAAGAGCCTCTTTGACAGGCACATGGATGAAAGAAAAATGGAGGGTTATTGGGTAGTGTTGGGTTAATACATTTTTAAGGGTTATATGGGTCAGCACAACATGGAGGGCTGAAGTGCCTGTACTACGCTGTTGGGTTCTATAGTTTTATGGTTCTATGGAGAAACACGGAGAAACTTCCACCGGAGGAGTGTGACTGGACGGCGTGCAGGAAATTTCACGACACGTCTGAATGCTGGAATGCGTGATGAGGCCATTGAGGAAGAGATTCACAGGCAGTGCGTGACGAGACTTTGTGAGATGGGACGGTGTGGAGGGAGATTCACTCTGTGTCTGACCCCGGGAGTGTGTGATGGGACGGTGTGGAGGGAGATTCACTCTGTGTCTGACCCCGGGAGTGTGTGATGGGACGGTGCGGATGGAGATTCAATCCGTGTCTGAGCCCGGGAGTTGTGTGATGGGACAGTGTGGTGGGAGATTCACTCCGTTTCTGACCCCGGGAGTGTGCGATGGGACTGTGAGGTGGGATGTTCACTGTGTGTCTGACCCGCGGAATGTGAGATGGGAAGGTATGGCGGGAGATTCAATCTGTGTCTAACCCCGGGAATGTGTGATGGGACGGTGAGGAGGGGGATTGACTCTGTGTCTGACCCCGGGAGTGCGTGATGGGTCATTGTGGAGGCGGATTCACTCTGTGTCTGATCCCGGGAGTGTGTGATAGGAAGGTGAGATGGGCGATACACTTTGTCTGACCCCGGGAGTGTGTGATGGGAATGTGTGAAGTGAGATTCTTTCTGTGTCTAACCCCGGGAGTGTGTGTTTGGACGGTGAGGAGGGGGATTGACTCTGGTCTGACCCCGGGAGTGTGTGATGGGACGGAGTGGAGGGAGATTCACTCTGTGTCTTGACCCCGGGAGTGTCTGATGTGAAAGTGTAGAGGGAGATTTACTCTTGTGTCTGACCCCGGGAGTGTGAGATGGGACCGTGTGGAGTGAACTTCACTCTATGTGTAACCCCTGTTGTTTGAGATGGGACAGTGTTGAGGGAGATTTACTCTCCGATAGTGATTCCTGAGCATTTGCTGTTGAGGAGGGAAATTACAGTCAATCGTCTGAGATGCTTGGTAAATTGTGGACACCATCGAAAAGAACAAACACAGGACAGAAAATGTTAACTTTTAATGTTTGGAGTATAATGGATAATGCGGCGCTTCTTTGGCAAGAGATCAAGCGTGTTAATAAACGGAGACGTACACAGAGAGGCGGTTACATCCAAGGTGGAGGACACAGGAAACTGGGTGACAGCCGGGAAGCCAGTTCAGTGGCCATCCTCATCAGCAGCCGGTATAACACTTCAGATGCAGTCGGGCATACGGACTAAATTTCTGGTAATTTTACACAATGAACAGGATACATATGCCCCAACGAAGAAGAGGTTCTTACAAGATAAGAGTAGGCATCCGTGGCTGACAAAGGAAATTAAGGATTGCAGTTAGGCCAGGGAAAGCTGATGTAAAATGGCAAAAGTGAGTAGGAATTGGATGACTTGAAAGCTTTTAAAATCATTCAAAAGGCAACAAGAAAGGCTGTGAAATAATAAAAAAAACAAGCTGGAATACAACTGGAATATGATGGTAAACTGGCCAATATTATAAAACAGGACGCTATAAGTTTTTTTTTCTAATTTCAGTTTCTAGGTCCCCGTTGTTCTAGTGAGACCATGGACTTTCGCCTGGGAAGGTTTCCAGGGCGCAGGCCTGGGCAGGGTTGTATGGAAGACCGGCAGTTGTCCAAGCTGCAAGTCTCCCCTCTCCACGCCACCGATGTTGTCCAAGTGAAGGGCACTAGGACCCATGCAGCTTGGCCCCTTTGACATCGCACAGCAATGTGTGGTTAAGTCCCTTGCTCAAGGACACAACAGACTGCCTCAGCTCGAACCAGTGACCTTCAGAATTTCTCCGGGTGTCAGTAATCGAACGGTGCTCGAGGAGCTACACTGTGTCTGATCACTGGTGTGGGCGATTGGACACTGTCACAGTAGCTTAACTCTGTGTCTCCCTGTGGGAATGTGTGATGGGACGGTGTGGAGTGAGCTTCTCTCTGTGTCTGCCCGCAAGAGCGCGTGGTTTGACAATGAGCAGCGTGCAGTCTGAACCCATGTGTGTGTAATGCGACTGTGGAGAGAGTGAGTGAGAGAGAGAGAGAGAGAGAGAGAGAGAGAGAGAGAGAGAGAGAGAGAGACACTCTGTTTCTGATCCCGCGAGTATGAGATGGGGGGACGATGCGGAGGGAGGTTCTCTCTATGTCTGGCCGGAGGTGTGCGTGATGGGACGGTGTGAAAGGAGCGACACCTGCTGTCTGAATCCGGGATTGGACGTTGTTAAGGGAGTTTGAATTTTCTGATCCCATTCGGTGCAATGGGTGTTATGGAGGGTGAATCACTGTTTTTTGTTCCTGATTTGTAGAGCATACGTGTCCTCAGAACTGGATCGATAACGAAAATCGGTGTTATTTCATATCTTCCTTGGAGAAAACTTATGATGTGGCCAGGGAACATTGTTCAAACTTGGATGCAAGGCTCCTCGAAATAAATTCAAAAGAGGAAGAGGTAAGTGATTCCCAGGGTGTAAGATAGATCGAAACATTCCACACCGTCCCATCACACCCTCTCGGGGATAGACACAGAGTGAAACTCCCACGAGGACCAGTATCTGAACCCGGTTTATCATCACTGGCATGTGACGTGAAATTTGTTAACTTAGCAGTAGCACTTCAATGCAATGCATAATTTAACAGAGAGAGAGAAAATAATAATAAATATAAAATAAAGCATAATAAAAATGAACAAGTAAATCAAACACGTATATTGAATTGATTATTAAAAATGTAAAAAAAACCGGAAATGGTCTACGTTATAAAAAGTGAGGTAGTGTACAATGTTTCCAGTCCATTTAGGAATCGGATGGCAGAGGAGAAGAAGCTGTTCCTGAATCACTGAGTGAGGGCCTTCAAGCTTCTGTATCTCCTACCTGATGGTTACAGAGAGAAATGGGCATGCCCTGGCTGGTGGAGGTCTTTAATAATGGACACTGCCTTGCTGAGACTCCGCCTCCTGAAAATGTCCTGGGTACTTTGTAGACATGCGCCCACGATGGAGCTGACTAGAATTGCAAACTTCCGCAGCTCTTTCGGTTCTGTGCAGTAGCCCCCTCCATACCGGACAGTCATGCAGCCTGTCGGAATGCTCTGCACGGTGCAATTATGGAAGTTTTTGATTGTGACAGAATGAAGTCCCTTCACGGCGTCCCGTCAGACTCTCCCTGGGTCAGGCACAGAGTGAAGCACCCACAAAGCCGTCCCATCACTCATTCCTGGGATATGACACTGGATGTTTCCATGTCTATGCCATCTCTTCAAATTTTCCCGTGGCCAGACATGGGGAGAGGCGCAATGTCACCGTTAGGTTCTACCAGCATGCTTTGCCTGGTGTGTGAGGGCGATACTGCCGTCGGCCAGGCCAATACGAGAAAAGCTTGTTTGTGTGGTCGTGTTGCCCGGTTACAAATCAATCCCACGAAATAACGAGCAGTTCACCATTTGCAATTAAACGGTTGGGCTTTATGATTCTTCATTTAACTACAGGGTTAGTCTAGAAAACAATTTTACCATTTTAACGAAACAGTCCAACGCGCTCCTTGGAGCTCACTGTTTTCCCGTCCGTCCGTTCTCCATCGATTTCTCCCGAGTGTGGTCGACTCCCGACCCCATTCCAAGTCCGCTCAGACCTGCAGTCTACGATTACCCCATTCTGGCATCTTCTCTTTCCATCTTCTGCCGAACAAAAGCCCGCGAGTTCCCCGCTCACGGGCTCACAGGAAAGAAAACCCCTCCCATCATGGGACGCCACATATTCCAAAGCACCCGTTATCTCTCGTCATTACACAAACACACTGCTGCTACAGAGAAACCATTACATTAGCAGTGAAACATTTCCCAGGACGTTGCATACATATTAATGGAAAGGATTTCACTTCACAGGAATTTGTTTCCACCTCTGTCGGCGATGTATACAGAACTTACTGGATTGGAAAATGCAGAGACGGGTGAGGTTTGGACTGTTACAGGTCCGTGGTTTGAGAGTGACACGAGGCCGTGGACAGAGAGAGAGTGGGTCAGTGGGATTAGACTGTTCACTGACCCAGGGTTGTCGGGCGAGGGCGGTGCAGTGGGATTGATTTGGGAACTGACTCGGGATTGTCGGGGAGAGGGGTGTAGTGGGATTCGTACGGCCGTGGATCCGGGGCTGGGGGGGGGGGGGGCGAGCGCAGATCAATGGATTAGTTGTTTTCGACGATCTCAGGTTGGCTGCTGCATCTGTTTCGTCTCTGTTGAAATTGTCTAACCCTCTTTGACAGGAATGTGGACTCTAATCTTCTGTACAAGTCCTATAGCCGGCCCAGCTGCAGAAAATGCGACGGATCCTGGACATACGATTGCAAAATAAAACACAGATTCCTCTGCGAGAAGTCGGATATTCCTGCAGAGATCCGAGGTCTCTGTCAACACCCCGTCGGGAGAACCTAAATCAAAGGAATGTATCTCACTTCTCCCCATACAATCTACCCCACTCTCAAACCCCAACCCTTTTACTCCTTCACACCCACTCCATCGTACACCAGTCTCCTCCTCTAATCGCATCCACATTCTCCCCCACTACTCTCCCTCTCCCCATCCAGACCACTCTTCACCCTTCCTGCCCCTCTCTCCTCCGCTCGCCACAATTACTCCCTCTTTCTACTCTTCTCTTTGCCATTCTCCGCAACACATTCTTCTTCTGCTCTGGCTCTCTCCCCCTCGGACCCCATTCTCGGCCTCTCCTCTCTACGTTCTCTCCACACACTCTCAACTCAATTCTGTGAACTCTGGCTCTCAACTCCCCAACCCAACCCAAGGGAAAAAGACTGTGCACATTTACCCTCCTTGTGCCCCTCCTGGCTTCATACCCTCGCTCCAAGAACTGTAGACACATCCTTTCTGCTTGCCTTCTGTCCGTAACTCAGACCGTCGAGACCCGGCAACATCCTCATAAATCTCCCCCCGCACTCTTCCCAGCTTAGTGGCAGCTTTCCTACAGGAGGGGGACCAGAAGTGAACACCGCCCTCCAAGCGCGGCCTCAACGACGCCTTGTACAACTTCAACGTGACCTCGGTACGGTGCAAAATTATCGTAAATAGGGAGATGTAAAATTAACGTAAATAGGGAGAATTAATAAATAGACAATAGACAATAGGTGCAGAAGTAGACCATTCGGCCCCTCGAGTCTGCACCGGCTGCAATGAAGGTGAATACCGAGGGAGTGTTTAAGTTTTCAGGGAGAGTTCGCAATCTGATGGCGGAGGGGAGGCAACTGCTTGTAAATTGTTGAGTTTTCAGGCTCCTGTAACCCCTCCCCGATGGTACCGATCAGCACAGGGTATTTCCCGGCTGGAGGCGGTATTCCGGACGCATTCATTCTTGAACATGTCCTCGATGGAGGGGAGGGTTGCTGACGGACAATAATTGGTAGTCAGAGCCTTAAAGGGAAAGTGACAGCTAACCACACTCCGGGGAATGGACGCGCCGAGACCCGGATGCCTGCCGCTTTACGGTCGGGAACTTGGCACCTTCTTCGTGTTTGAGTGACTGTGCTATCTCCACCCAGATTGATTCCACATTCTGCTCCATAGATCCTATGTCGTCTCCCACTATCGCCCTAACATCCGCCTCAATCAAGAGCGCTACCCCACCTCCTGAAATTCCTGCTAATCCTTTCGTATTCCCTGATATCCTTGGATATTGACTTTCCAATCCTCTTTACTTTGCAGCCACGTCTCTATAATGACCACTAAATCAGTCCCCTTTGTACTGATTTGTGCCACGATTTCACTGACCTTATTTGGAAAACTACGGACTTTCAGATAAAGTGATTTTACACTCATTGTGCTTTTAAAATCATGTCATCTTTCTCTCTTTACACTTGAAGATTCCTCGCTTCACTTCACTCGACTCTTACTGTTCTCTATTTTATCTTTTGATTTTACTTCAACTTCATCCACACTTTTCTCTTATACTTTATCCATACTCCGCCAATCTTTTGCTCACATCCCCGCGTTATGTGGCTCTCTGGGGTCATGGCCCCATCACGGTTCAGCTGTAGCCCGTCCCATTGGAACAGCTCCCTCCTTCCCCAATACTGTTGCCGATTTTCGATGAATTCAAATCCACTTCTCCCACACCAATCGAGCCACGGATATAACTCTGTAATCTTTTTTACATTAAGCCAATTTCACATGGCTGAGGCTGTAATCATGAGATTGCCTCCTTTTTTGTTTTAGCTTTTTTGTTTTAAAGTCCGTAGCTGGTTAATTCCCTCAGCAGAAGCGTTTACCTCGACCTACCGATGTCTTGCATATACATATTGACTTGGTTTCCAACGCCGCCTGCCGCAAGGAATTCCTCCAATCACCCCTCATGGCAGAAAAAATCCCTCCGAACCTACCTTCTAAATTCTCATCTCTGCATGCTGAGGCTGTCCCCGCAGGCCTTGGTCCCGACCCCGCCATCTCTCTCTCCATTCACTCGATCGAGGACTTTCAACATTTGATGGGTGCCAATGACTTCACCACTCATTCATCTGAATCCCAGAAAATACAGGCCCAGATTCAGCAAACGCTCCTCAATCATGGAATCATTTACGCGAAACCCCATTTCACCCTTCATCAACACATCCTTCCCTTCATACGTTCCAAAAGTAGGTCCATTATGCCCAGATTAGGCGTCTGAAAAATGACTTAAAATTAAATGATCGTCTTTATATGTTAGTCCTCAGGAAAGCCATGAAACCATTATATTTACCTTCCTCACCGCCGACTCCAACAATAAATTAACCTTAAGGAAATCCTGCACAAGGACTCCAAAAACCCTTTAGGCCGTAGATTGTTGAATTTTCTCTCAATTTCGAAAATAGTCTGCATTTTATTTATTCTACAGAATGCAAGACCATACACTTCCCGGCAGTCGACTCCATCAGCCATCGCTTTGCCCATTTCCGCAGTCGGTCTCAGCCCTTTTGTAGCCCCTCTGCTACTTGAACCCTACCTGCAGATGGGAAACGTTATGGCCGATCTGCAATGACCGTGGTTTCCCGATGAGGAAGCGAAACATTCGGTTGCACCGGGAGATACACTGACCCGGGATTTGGAGCTTGTTGATTATAACTGAGGAAATGATTGTGCTGAACGCTGAGCTGTTGCCAATACATCGCAGTCTGATGGAGATATTCCAATTCTCCAGACGGTCCGAGTCCACTTGGAAGCAGGACAGTCAAGCTACTGCAGACCTCTTGTGGAGAGAGACAAGGTCAACGGGGTCAACATGATGAGCTGTTCACAGATGCTAACATCCGGGTAATTTTCAAATAATTCGAGAGGCTTTCCGGCTGACAGATTGAACATACAGAGAGTTAATGACACGCAGGGTGCAGGATACAATAAACTATAGCTATCACGAGGGGGCACTGTTTTGATGTGCCTGGAAGCAGTTACAGAGGAGTTGTCAGAGTTTTTTTTTGCTTACGCAGAGTGCGTAGAATTGGCTGCCGGCGCTAGTGGCTGTGGCGGATACAAAAGGGCCTTTTAAGAGACTCCTGGACAGGGACATGGAGCCCCGAAAATACAGTGTTATGGGTAACCCTTTGTAATTTCCACGATAAGATCATTTTCGACGATGCGTTGTGGGCCGATGGGTCTCTGTTCTGCTGTTTGTTGATCGGATATGTTGTGACCGAGCTACACTGACTGTGGTTTCCCAATGGGGAAGTCAAACATTCTGTTGCAGAGGGAGATGCATTGCCCCGGATGCGGAGATTATTGATACGAACTGAGGAAATGATGGTGCTGAACTCTGAGCTGTGGTCAATAAACAGCACCCGATGTGGGTATTGCAAAGGTCCGGATTGTCCAAAGCCCAATGGAAAGCAAGTCAGATCGCGTTTCATTTGGCTACCAATGCCATGGTTAGGATGATTGACAAGAGGGATAAGGGTTAAAAGGCAGGATCTCCAGGGTAGTGATCTCAGTATTGAAACCCGAGCACCGTGCTCTCCGGGCCAGAGCCTGTGAGATTATACAGTTTATACACATGGGGGTCAACTAGTTCCAGATGGATGAGACCAGAGTGCCAGATCAGTTAGCGGTGAGGTTGTGGAGACGGATGGTGATAAGAACTCACTAGAGGTGGTAATCAGATGGTTGAGATCGGTGCAAATATTATCCTGGGCTGCACACATTTCAATGCAGAAGGATCGGCGTTGGCTGAAAACAGTGCTGACGATGAGGTAACTGGTTTTACAAACCGAGGTAATTTGTACTAAGGAGAGGCTGTTGAACGGCAGACATTGCAGGTAATCGTCTGAGATTCCTGGTAAATTGTGGACACCATCGAAACGGATGAATACAGGACTGAAGGCATTAATGTGCGGATTATAATGTATTAAGTGGTGTTTCCGTGGCAGGAGGCAAAGAGCGGGAATGAACGGAGACTTATTTAGGTTTACTGCCGGTGACTCTGCAGGGGCTCTGACAGGAATATTTCAAATGTCATTAGAAACGGGGATGGTGTCGTCGGATTGGCGAATTGCTCATCCGGTTCCCTTGTTTAACAAGTGTTCTCAGAGTCAACCTAGCAATGATCGGCCTGTAATTCTGACGTCAGTGATGGGTAAATTAGTGGAAGGTATCCTTAGAGATGGCATATATAATTATCCGAGTCTGATTAGGAACAGTCAAAATGGATTTGTGCGCGGAACGTCATGTTTGACACAACCTATTGAATTTTTGAAGAGCTTACAAGGAAAGTTGACGAGTGTTAAGTAGTGGATGATGTCTATATTGACTTCATTAAGGCCTCTGACACGGTTCCACACGGAAGCTAATTTAGGAAGGTTCAATCGTTAGGTATTAATGTAGAAGTAGCAATTGGATTCAATAATGGCTAGATGGGAGATGCCAGAGTGTAATGGTGGATAACTGTTTGTCAGGTTGGAGGCCGGTGTCTAGTGGTGTGCCTCAGGGATCTATTCTTGGTCAAATGTTGTCTGTCATATAAATTAATGATCTGGATGATGGGATGGTAAATTGGATTAGTAAATATGCAGATGATATTAAGATAGGTGGCGTTGTATATAATGAAGTCGGTTTTCAAAGCTTGCAGAGAGATTTAGGCTAGTTAGAAGAGTGAGCTGCAAGATGGCAAATGGAGTTTCATGTTCATAAGTGTGAGGTGCTACTTTTTGGTAGGACTAATCAAAATAAGTCATACATGGTAAATGGTAGGGCATGGGCGAATGCAGTAGAACAGAGTTATCTAGGAATTATGGTGCACAGTTCCCTGAAGGTGGAATCGCATGTGGAGAAGGTGGTAAGAAATCTTTTGGTGTGTTGGCCTTTATATATCAGAGTATTGAGTATAGGAGTTTGGATGTAATGTTAAAATTGTACAAGCCTTTGATGAGGCCAAATTTGTAGTATTGTGTACAGTTCTGGTAACTAGAATTTTATCTCGGTTTCAGCATCTAAGTTACAGAGAACTGTTGCACAAGTTAGGTCTTTATTCTTTGGAGCGTAGAAGGAGGGGACTTGATCGAGGTATTTAGCGTTATGAGTGGTATCGATAGAGTTGACGTGGATAGGCTTTTTCTATTGAGAGTAGGGGAGATTCAAACAAGAGGACATGAGATGAGAGATGGGGGCAAACGTTTAGGGGTAACGAGAGGGGCAACTTCTTTACTCAGAGAGTGGTAGCTGTGTGGAACGAGCTTCCATTAGAAGTGGTGGAGGCAGTTTAGATTTAGTCATTAAACAAATGGATGGGTATATGGACAGGAATGGGATGGGGCTATGGGCTGAGTGCAGGTAGGTGGGACTAGTTGAGAGTCAGCGTTCGGCACGGACTAGAAGGGCCGCGATTGCCTGTTTCCGTGCTGTAAATAGTTGTATGGTTATTTGGTTATTAAATCTCCCCCTCTGTTTTTGTTTGGTTATAAAAACTCCTATGTTGCTTCTCTGTGACTTACACTATGTTTGTTGATCGGAAACGTTTTGACCGAGCTACACTGACTGTGGTTCCCCATGAGGAAGTCAAACATGCTGTTGCAGAGGGAGATGCACAGTCCCGGATCTGGAGCCCGTTGATAAGACCTGAGGAAATGTTGGCGCTGAACTCTGAGCTGTTGTTATTAAACCACTTCCTGACGTAGGTATTGCGTCCATATGGTCCAACGCCCAGTGAGGGGCATGTCAGATCGTGTTGCATTTGACCTCCCATGGCATGGGTGGGACGAGAGACGAGGGGCTACAGGGAGTTAGATTAAAGGGCAGGACCTTCACGGTAGTGTTGAAACCCAAGTCACGTGCTAGTCAGGGGATAACCAGAAAGTTTATACAGTTCACACTCATGGGTGCCAACCAGTTTCAGAGGGATTGGAGCCAGAGCGGCAGAACAGTTACTGGAGAGGTCGTGGTGGCGGACGAGCTGAGAGAGCGAAGTCATAGTGGTTGGCTGTTTGGCAGTTAGTCTGCCTCTTGACTCGGAAGGGGTGGGGAAGAAAGGACAAGCTGTGGTGATCGAGGATTCGTTAGTTAGTGGAACAGACAGGAGGGTCACTGTGCCAGAATGCGGCTCCTGGATGGTGTCTTGTTTCCCGCGTGTCAGGGTCCGGGTTATCTCACACCGAGTCCTCAGCATTCGTAAGTGATGTGGACCAAAGCCAGAAGTCTGTTTACTGAAGAGGTGTGATTAAATTAGTTCTCAATTTTCTGAGGGAGAAGCATAAGTAACATGTATCAGTATCACAAACGGATGGGGATAATGGCTGGGATGCCTGCAGAGAAGAGATGGTTGAAATTTCTGGTAATTGTTCATAATGAGCAGTTTAGAGATGTCCCACAGAATAAGTTATTCTCAAATGGCAACGGTAGGCAACCGTGGCTGACGAATAAAGTTGAGGACTGCAATTAAGCCCTGAAAAGAACATATAAGGTGGCAAATGTGAGTGGGAAGATGGATGATTTGAAAGCTTTTAAAATCCAACAAAGGCAACGGAAAAGGCTATAAATTGGAAGGAAAAGTGTGAATATGATGGCAAATTATACAATAATATTACTCAGGATACTATGAGTTTATTTTTCAGTGATGCAAAGGTTAATAGGAAGGTGAGAGTTGATTTTGAGCCACTGGCAAATAACGCTGGTGTGGTAATAATGGGTGACAAAAATGGCAGATGGGCTTAATTTGTACATTGCATATGTCTTCACAGTGGAGGAAACTAGCAGTGTGCCAGAGACCAGTCAGGGTCAGAGAGCAGGCGTGAGTGACATTGCGATTACAATGGGCAATGTACGAGGCAAGTAAAATTCAAACGTCTTACATGGTTAAGTCGCCTGGAACAGACAACCCACATCTCAAAGTCCTGAGAGAAGTTGCCAAAGGAAAACGGATGCATTGGTCACAATCTTCAAAATTCCCTAATTCCCGGAGTGCTGGAAGATTGCAGAAATCCCTCCAGTCTTTGATAAGGAAGGAAGGCTAAAAAACTGAAAAGATTGGCCAGTCAGCCTAACCTCGGTTGTTGAGAAAGTGTTGGAATCTATTATTAAAGATGAACTTTCGGGGTTCTTGGAGAGGAATGATTAAGTAAGTTAAAGTCAGCATGGTTTCTGCTGAGGGGAATCATGCCGGACAAATCTATTAGAGTTCCTAGAGGAAGTAACAAGCAGAGTGGACAAAGGAGAGGCAAGGGATGCCATTTATTTGGATTTTTTCAGAACGAATTTGTTGAGGTGCCACACAAGAGGCTCCTTAACAAGACAAAATCCTATGTCGTTACGGGCCGGATACTGCCATGGATAGAGGAATGTCTGGCAGGCAGAAGGCTGGAAGAGGGCATAACAGGGGCCTTTCATGGTTGGCTTACGGTGACTGGTGGTGATCCGCAGTTGTCAGTAATCAGCCTACTACTTTCATATTGTTTGATAATTATTTGTATAATGATTTGACTGGTTTTGACGCAAAGTTTGTGAAAAAGACGAAGATAGGTGGAGAGGAATGCTGTGCCTTTTGATAAAAGGAACATTAGTTGAATTATTTAAATGTGGAGAAGTTTCAAATACCATAGGTGCAGAGGGATTGGTTGAGTCTGGGTGAAGAAGGCAAATGCAATGTTGGTATTTATTTCGAGGGGAAACGATTTTATATATATATATATATATATATATATATATATATATATATAAGGGAGATAATGGGGAGGCTTTGTAAGCAACAACAAGGCCTCACTTGGAGTATTTGTAACAGATTTGGGTTCCATATCTGAGAAAGGATGTGCTGTCATTGTAGAGAGTCCTGACGAAGATTACGGGGAAAATTCTGGAAATTAAGGGGTTAACATATGAGCAACGCTCGGTGCACTGGAACTCAGAATAATGCGGGATTATCTCGTTGAAACTACCGAACGTTGAAAATACTATATTGGGTGGATGCGGAGAGGATGTTTCCTCTGTTGGGGATATCCAGAACTGGAGGGCACACACTCAGAAATGCGAGGTGATCTGTTAGAACAGAAGCAATGAGCAGTGCTTGTAGCTGGTCAGAAGCGAGTATGCGGCATGTTCTGCCACAAACCATGGTGGAAGCCAAGCCCGTCATTATATTTATGTGGACAGTTTGACAGTTTCCTTACGCAAAGCAGGGATATGGAGTTGAGTGTTATGCGGGATCAGCTATGATGGGAATTGCAAAGCAGTTTCGATGTGCTGAATGGTCTAATTCCTTTTATATGTCTTCTGGTCGCGTGATCTCCAATGTCAGCGATTCCATTTTTTATCCAAGGGAACCAACACTGCTCATAATACTACAAATGAGACCTCTTCAGTGCCTTGCAAAGCCTAAAAAATAAATCTTTACCCTTATAGGCAGATCGTCTGGAAATGAATGCGAACATTGTATTTGTCTTCCTCACCACTGACGACACCTGTAAATTAAATTTGAGGGAATAATTCACCAGGACTCCAAATCCCATTGCGCCGCAGATAGTTGATTTAAAAAAAAAATAAATAAAATAAACTACTCTTATTTCTTTCCGGCAAAATGCATGAGCATTCATTTCCAGGCACTGCTTGGGATACCTCGGTTGGGAAGGTATTAGAGACCATTGTTAAGGAAACTCTAAGTTTGTCTGAGCTCAGCGTTTGGGAAAGTATTAGAGACAATTGTTAAGGAAACTCTAGGTCAGTTAGTCTGAGCACAGCTGTTGGGAAGGTGTTACAGTCTATTGTTAAAGAAACTCAGGGTCAGTTAGTCTGAGCTCAGCGGTTGAGAATTTATTTGAGGCCATTGTTAAGGATGAGGTCGCAGTGTACCTGGAGACCCGGTATAAAATAGGCCTAAGTTTTTTTCAGGGAAAATGCTGCCTGATAAATCTGCTGTACGTTTTAATGAAATAATATGCAGATCGACAAAAGAGAATCGGTTAATGACGTGCTATTTGGATTGTCAGAAGGCCTTTGACAAGGTGCGACACAGGAGGCTTATTAATTAGCTGCGAGTTCATGGGTTTGCAGGAAACATTCTGACATGGATAAAACAATGTCTATTTGGCAAGAGGCAAAGAGTGGGAATAAAGGGAGACTTTTAATCTGATTGAGTGCCGGTGACTCATCTTGTTCCACTGGGGTCTGTGTTGGGACCGATACTTTTCACATTCTGTGTCAATCATTGGGATAATAGAATTGATTGTAAATTATATGAAGATAGGTGGAGCGACAGGGAGCTTTGAGGAAGTAGAGAGTCTACAGAAAGACTTGAACAAATAAAGGGAATTGTCAAAGAAATGCAGATGAATACAATGTCGTTAATTAAAAGGCCACGCATGCTGGTAGAAGAAATGAAAGAGTAGGCAATTTTGTAATTGTTGAGAAAATGGAGAACACAAACGGAGGCTGACTCTGATAGGGACTTGGGAGATCTTGTGCAGGATGCCCTGAAGGTTAATTTCCATGTTGAGTCTGTGATCAGGAAGTCCAAAACCATGTGAGCAATTATTCCTAAGGAATATAAACGCGGCGATTTAAACTTCTGATATCATAAAACACTGGTGAGGCCTCATGTGGATTACAGTGACCGGTTTTGAGTCGAGTATCATACAAAGGTTGTGTGGAAACTGGAGAATGGTTAAAGGAGGTTCAGGAAAATTATTCCGGAAATAAAAGGCTTGTTATAAAAAGTTTATTATGGCTCTGCGCCGATATTCAATGGAATTCAGAAGGATGAGGGGTAACCTCATTAAAACCTCTCGAATGGTGAAAGGTCTTGCTAGAATTGATGTGGAGCGGATTTGGCCTGTGCTGGTAGAGTCAAAGACTAGAGGATACAGTCTAAGAATATAGGGACGTCCTATATTCTGGTCTTATTCCTCTAAATTCTCGTGCGTACAGGCCCAGAGCCATAAAATGTTCTCCATATGACAAGCCATTCAATCCCGGAATCATTCTGGAGAACCGCCTCCGACCCTTCTCCAATGTGAGCTCTTCCGTTCCTCGATAAGGTTCCAGAAACTGCCCACAACGCTCCGAATGAGGCCTCACCAGTGTCTTATAATTCTGATCATTACACACCTACTTCGATATTACAGACAAACCGAAATGAATCTCAACAGCACATTTGCCTTCTTCGCCACCGACTCGACCTGAATGTTAACCTTAAATGAATCCTGCATGAGGTCTTCCAAGTCCCTTTGTAGCACAGATCTTTTAATTTTCTCTCCATTTAAATCATGTCTGTTGTTGGGCACAGGTCTGTAGATCCATAATAGGTTCATCATCGTTGGCTGACGTCTGACTAATGTACTGAGGTTTTGCTCGAAACAGAGATCACAGAAGATGGGGTGTCTAGTCACCCCACCGCTCCCGCTCACCACTGACCGTTCCATGATCACCTGACTCCTCTGCCGTATACATCCACCGCACAATCCCCTACACCGACTTCCCGTCACCGACGACCCCTTCCTACCTCACAATACTCCCAATCTCTGTCACGTCCTTCCTCCCCTCAACTCCTCCCAACTCAGTCAACTCTCTGCTGCACTGCACCCTTTTCCCTTATTTCCAACCTCCCCGACACAATTCTCTGTTTGCGTGGACCGCTCCATCACCAATAGTCTTCCACATCCCCGACCCCAACCCAAGCCCCTCCTCTACAGATCTCCCTCTCTCTGTTCACCGGGATTTATGAGGAGAATGGGGGAGAGTTGACAACAGGTTTTACTCCCTTTTCCAAACGCCATTGATCCTTCGGTTCTGAGCCTCTCCGCAGTTCTGTGTGAAACGTCCTGTCATGCTGTTCCTGCCGTGTGTGCAATCTCACCACTCTGTCCCTGCCCACTGCTCGCCTCTCCTTCCTTCCTCTTCCGGATACAATACAAAGGCTTTCAGACACAGACACTCGCACAAAGTCTTCCGGAATGGCAGGAGGTAGGGAGGTGTTGGGGAATGGTGGGAGGGAGAAAAGAAACGGGTGAGGTGTGAGGGTGGGATTGAGGGAGTCGGAAGAAGAGGAGCGGAGGGAAGGTGGCGGGGGGTACGAGTTCCGAGGGTAGTTGTTTACCCTCACTCGGAGGGAGACGCATCACTCGCCTCGGTGTGTGTTGGGGGTGAGTATCGCAGACAGATCGGCTGATGTCTGAAACCCTGGCGATGAGCAGGAGCAGTAGGACAGAAAGCCAGTACCCAAATGGGGGTGGGGTGCGTGCTGGGTGGCGCGGCAGGTATGGGGTGGGGGTGGTGTTACAAATCCCCAGCACAGTAGAGGCTTTCGATGGATGACACAAATCTTTCCGACGTTCTCTCGTTTCTCACCCCTACCATCTCCCTCTACACCCCTCCTTCAATTCCTTCCCTCCCTCTCTCTCCATTATCTACCCTCTTCCTCAATCACTCTTCAAATCTTTACTCCACTTTTGTTTCTGTCCCTCCCGTCACTCTCATCTCACTAGACCGCCTTCTCGCACACCCTCAATTTCTCTCCTCCCCGATTTCTTCCCCTGCTCCCTGTCCCTCTCTTCATCGGCCTATTATCAGGTATTTGTGGATGACGGTCTGCCGCTCCGGGTTTCCTCTATCGACGGTTCAATCCCTTTCCTGAGCTCGGAGACTCGACAAGATGGCCGAGAACCGACAACAACAGGCAGTTCAGAGGGGCGGATTCACAGTCTACTTTGAGAGGTGGGTGGGGCAGAGAGTGGGAGGGGCTTAGCACTGTGACTGACCCCGGTGGTGTGCACTGGGATACTAGACAATAGGCACGATAATACTACAGAACAGTACAGGCCCTTCAGCCCTCGATTTTGTGCCGACCTATGTATAAACCCTATTTCCAGAAAAGGTGGGATAGTTTCCAAAATGCAGTAAAAACAAAAATCTGTGATATGTTAATTCACGTGAAACTTTATTTAACTGACAAAAGTACAAGGGAAAGGTTTTCAATAGCTTTACTGACCAACTTAATTGTATTTTGTAAATTTACACAAATTTAGAATTTGATGGCTGCAACACACTCAACAAAAGTTGTTACAGAGGCATGTTTACAATTGTGTTACATCATCTTTCCTTTTAATAACTTTTTAATCGTTTTGGAACTGAGGTTAGTAATTGCAGTAGATTTGCAATTGGAAATGTTGTCCAATCTTGCATGATATAAGATTTCAGCTGCTCAACAGTCCGTTGTCTCCGTTGTCTGATTCTCCTCTGATACGCCATACGTTTTTAATAGAAGATAGATCTGGACTGGCAGCAGGCCAGTCGAGCACACGCATTCTGTGCCTACAAAGCCATGCTGTTGTAGCCCGTGCAGAATGTAGTCTGGCATTGTCCTGCCGAAATAAGCATGGACGTCCCCGGAAGAGACGTCGCCGTGATGGCAACATATGTCTCTCTAAAATCCTAATATACGCCTCAGAGTCAATGGTACCTTCACATACATGCAACTTACCCATGCCGTGGGCACTGATGCACCCCCATACCATCACAGATGCTGTTTTTTGCACCTTTCGCTGTTAACTATCAGGATGGTCGTTTCCATCTTTGGTACGGAGAACTCGACGCTCGTTTTTTTTCCGAAAACCAACTGAAATGTCGACTCACCTGACTGCAGCACCTGATACCACGGTCTTTCAGTCCATCTCAGATGAGCTCGGGCCCAGAGAACTCGCCGGCGTTTCTGCATAGAGTTGATGTATGGCTTCCTCCTTGCGTAATGCAGTTTCAAGTTGCATTTCTGGATTCAGCGTCGGACTGTGTTAAGTGACAATGGTTTTCCGATGTACTCCCGAGCCCAGGTGGCTATAATTGTCACAGTAGCATGACGGTTTCTTAGACAATGCCGCCTGAGGGCTCGAAGATCACGTGATTTCAACAGTGGTTTCTGACGGTGCCCTTTACGCACTGAGATGTCTCTGAATTCTCTGAAACCTTTCACAATATTATGTACTGTAGATGTTGTAATGCAGTTTCAAGTTGCATTTCTGGATGCAGCGACGTACTGTGTTAAGTGACAATGGTTTTCCGAAGTACTACCGAGCCCAAGTGGCTATAATTGTCACAGCAGCATGACAGTTTCAGCCAGTGCCGCCTGAGGGCTCGAAGATCACGCGCATTCAACAGTGGTTTCCGACCGTGCCCTTTACGCACTGAGATGTCTCTGAATTCTCTGAAACCTTTCACAATATTATGTACTGTAGATGTTGAAAGACCTAAATTCTCTGCAATCCTGCTTTGGGAAATGTTCCTTTTGAACTGACTAACAATTCTTTGACGAATTTTGGCAGAGAGGTGAGCCACGACCCATCCTTGTTTGCAAAGACTGAGCCTTTGATTGACGCTACTTTTATACCCAGTTATGATACCTCACCTGCTACCAATTAGCCTGCTTAATGTGGAGTCTTCCAAACCGGTGTTACTTGAATATTCTGTGCACTTTCCAATCTTATTTGAACTCTGTCCCAAATTTTGTTGAGTGTGTTGCAGCCATCAAATTCTAAATTTGTGTATCTTTACAAAATACATTTAAGTTGGTCAGTTAAGATGTTGAAAATCTTTTCTAGGTACTTTTGTCAGTTAAATAAAGGTTTACGTGAATTAACATATAACACATTATTGTTTTTATCGCATTTGGACAATCTCCCAACTTTTCTGGAAATGGGGTTTGTATAATTTAAAAGAGCACGGAACCCTCAATACCCCGTAACCCTCTAATTTGTTTAATCCATATGGCTGTCCAAGAGACTCTAAAATACCCCTAATTTTTTCGCCTCCACCACCATCCCTGGCAAGTCATTCCATCATTCAAGGCACACATAACCCTCTGTGTAAAAACAATTTACCCCGATATCTTCTCTTATCTTCCCTCCGTTTAGTTTGTGCACATGCACTCTGGTTCTTGCTATCCGTTCCCCGGGAAACAGGCATTGGCTATGCTTCTCATAATCTTGTGCACCTCTATCAAGTCCCCTCTGATACTTCTACGCTTCAGAGAAAAAAATCCTAGCTCAGCTAACTTTGCCTCTTAAGAATTGTTTTCCAAACCAGGCAACATCCTGGTAAATCTCCTCTGCACCCTCTCCATAGCTTTCACATCCTTCCTATAATGAGAGAAACTGAACTGAACAATCTACTCTAAGTGTTGCCTCACCAGAGATTTGTAGAGTTGCAACATGACCTCTCTGCTCTCGACATCAATCCTCCTATTAATAAACTCCAGCATCACATAGGCCTTCGTAACTGTCCTATCTAACTGTGCAGCGACCTTGAGGGATGCATGGAGTTCTACCCAAGGTCCTTCTGTTCATCCACTCTCCTAATTTTTGACCATTAATCCTGTACTCAGTCTGCTGGTTTGTCCTTCCCAAATGCCTCACCTCACATTTATCCTGATTGAACTCCATCTACCTCTTTACTGCCCAAATGTGCATCCTGTCTATATTTTCTTGTAACTTCAGACTAAATACAGCTCCATCCACAACTCCTCCAATCTTCTTGTCCTCCGCAAACATACTCACCCATCCTTTTGCCTCTGCATCCAGTTCATTAGTAAATATCACATATAGCAGGGGTTCCAGGACAGATACGCGCGGCACTCCACTAGTCACCGAACTCCAGGCAGAATACTTTCCTTCCACTTCTACCCTCTGCTTGATTCCTTTAAGCCTTTTTTTTTAATCCAAACAGCAAAGGTTCTACTGATCCCATGCATAATGACTTTCCGGATGAGTCTCTCCTGGGGCCCTTGCTACAATCCATGTAGTCCACATCTACCGCACTACCATGATCAATTTCATTTGTTACCTCTTCAAATAACTCAATTTCGCTCGTGAAGCAAGACCTTCCCTTCATAAAGTCATGTTGACTATCCTTGAGTGGACTGTATTTCTCCAAATTCTCGTAGGTCCTATCCTTAGGAATATTTTCCTATAGTTTGCAGACCACCGACACACCGGTCTATGGTTCCGAGGATTCGGTTATTTATTTAAACAAGGGAACTACTTTTGCCATTCTCCAACCCTCCGGGACCTTCGCTACAGCTAAAGAGGATTCAAATGCTGATAGTTACTGCGCCAACGATCTCTCCTCTCACTTACCACAGCACCCTGGGGTATATCACGTCCGGCCCTGGGGACTTATCAATCCTGATGTTTTTCAGAAGACACAACAGTTCTTACTTAATCTTCACATCGTCCAGCACACAGGCCTGGTCAAGGTCCTTTTCACTTGTGAATACTGAAGCAAAGTAATCATTTAGGACCCCGCCAAGCTCCTACGCCTTCAGGCACATGTTGCCTTCTTTATCTTTTAGCGGCCCTGCTTTCATTCTTGTCATCCTTCTGTTCTTCACATAAGCACAGAAAGCCTTAGGGCTCCCCTTAATCCTCCATGTCAATACCTTCTCATAGCCCCTTCGAGCTCTCATAAGTCCTTTCTAAAACTTCTGGTTACCCTGTTTTCCATGAGCCCCTCCTACTTCCTGCTTCTTATATCTAACATTTCACCCCTATACATCTGTTTCCAATTTACTCTCGGTGTCTTTTGTCTGATCCAATTATAGTTAGCCCTTTCCCCGTTAGACACTTACACATTTTTTTCTGTTTTTAACTTGTTTCCATAGTTATGCCGAAGCTAAGGGTGTTGTGGTCACTCTCAACAAGATGCTCCCCCACCGGGAGGTCTGCCACCTGACGAGGTTCATTACCCAGAACCAGATCTAGTATTGCTTCTCCTCTCAACGTCCGGTCCACATTCGGTGTAGGAATCCTTGTTGAACACACCATACAATTTCAGCCCCATCTATCCTCCTTGCAGTCAGGAGATGCCAGTCAATATTAGGGAAGTTAAAATCACTCATTACAAAAAGCATCAAACCATATAACCATATAACAATTTCAGCACGGGAATAGGTAATCTCATCCCTTCTAGACCGTGACGTACACGTATTCTCACCTAGTCCCACCGATCTTCATTCACCCTATAACCCTGGAATACTTTCCTGTCTATATACTTAACCATTTTTTTAAATGACAAAATCGAACCTGCCTCTAACATTTCTACTGGAAGTTCGTCCCACACAGCGACCACTCTCTGAGTAAAGAAGTCCCCCCTCGTGTTACCCCGAAACTTTTGCTCCGTAACTCTCATCTCATGTCCTCTTGTTTGAATCTCCAATGCTGTCAGTGGAAAAAAAGCCTATCCATGTCAACTCTTTCTATCCCGTTCATAATTGTAAATACCTCGATAGTACCCCCCAAACCTTCTATGGTTTAAATAATAAAATAATTAACTTAATAGACAATAGACAGTAGGTGCAGGTGTAGGCCATTCGGTCCTTCTAGCCAGCACCACCATCATGGTTGATCATGCACAATTAGTACCCCGTTCCTGCCGTCTCCCCATATCCCTTGACCCCGCTATCTATAAGTGCTCTATCTAACTCTCTCTTGAATGCATCCAGAGACTTGGCCTCCACTGCCTTCTGGGACAGAGCATTCCATATATCCACCACACTCTGAGTGAAAAAGTTTTTTAGCATCTCTGCTCTAAAAGGACTACCCTTTATTCTTAAACTGTGGCATCTAGTTCTGGACTCACCCATCGGCAGGAACATGCTTCCTGCCTCCAGCGTGTCCAATCCCTTAATAATCTTATATGTTTCAATCTTGTTCAACCTTTCTCTGATGTCTCTTCCATGAAAGTCATATTTGTTCAGGTGTCGCTGCACAGTAGAACAGTTCACCACCACTCCAAAGTCGGCTAAATCGTCCTGAAGGTCTTTTGAAGTCAAACGTGATTTTGATTTGCCTTTCTAGCAATCCTTCGGGCAGCTATCTCGGAAATATTTCAAATAACAATATAACACTTATAGCACGGAAACAGGCCATTTTTCCCTTCTAGTCCGTGCCGAACGCTTACTTTCATCTTATCCCACCGATCTGCTCTCAGCCCATAAACCTCTATTCCTTCCCTGTACATATACCTATCGAGTTTTTTTTTATATAAATGGCAATATCGAACCTGCCTGTACCACTTCTACTGGAAGCTCGTTCCGCATTGTTACCACTCTCTGAGAAAAGAAATTCACCCCCGTGTTACCCCTAAACTTTTGCAACCGAACTCTCAACTCATGTCCTCCTGGTTGAATCTCCACTGCACTCATTGGAAAAAGCCTATCCATGTCAACGCTATCTATCCCCCTCATAATTTTCAATACTGCTATCAAATCCCCCTCAACCTTCTGCGTTCAAAAGTATAACGACCTATTTATTCAACCTTTCTCTGTAACTTGGGTGCTGAAACCCAGGTAACATTCCAGTAATCTCCTCTGTACTCTTATAGTTTATTTCAGTTTATATGTTGTTTCTTTCTTTATGATTGTGCAATTAAAGCGGTAGGCATTCCTGACAGGAGAGCTGCGTGCTCCCCTTGCTGGACGTGGGACTGCAAGGAGACCTCCCGTGTCTCCTGTGAGAAGTGCATCCAGCTTCTAACACTCGCCATTAAAGAACTGGAACCTGAACAGGTTGAACTCGGAATCATTGGGGAAGCTGAAGGAAATGATAAGGTGGACATATTGGTGGAAAGTTAGACCCACTGAGAGTTTCACAGGAAAATGGGCAACATTCAGGAAGGGGAATGGAGTTAAACAGCCAGAGGCTGTGCAGAGTCCACTTGTGGCCAATCTGCTGAATAACCGGTAGACCACTTTCTGCACTTCTGGGTGAGGGAGAGGGGTGCAAATGAGAAGCAGAGGAAAGTCTCAACGGTCAGTCTCTGGCACTGAATATGGTTCTTTGTATCAGCAGGGAAGGAGAGAGATTGCACCCGAGATTTAACATACCATCTCTAGTCCACAGAACATCTTTTCTGTTTACCCCTACTATAGAATCCTCTATTACCAGTGTCGGATATCTCGTGCTCAACATTGTCAAGAGTGAGAGTGAGCAGGCAGACTTCGTGGTCCATATAGACAACGGTAATATCGGTAGAACGAGGGAGGTGGTTCTGGTCTAGACAAAAGTAGGCAGATAGTTCATTGGCAATAAACAGACGACAACACATCTCGAGTCACTGCGTAATTTGACGGCCGCAAGACATCTTCAGTCAACAACAATAGACCTTGTCTTCTGCCGAGAGAATACTGGGGGGGAGGGTAGCGGTGCAAGGGGGAAGCACCGACTGCCGCCTGGAGGCCGCGCAATAGCGCCCCCACGTGATGAATCTGCTTCTTCCTCCGCCATGAGCAGATTTCTCAGTGTCCATCTGAAGTGGAGTGGAACTACTATCCCAGCGGGAAGCGCCATTAAAAAGGGGGAGTGGTGGCGTTACATAGCAGAGAGTGGAGTGCTTGTTGGGACAGATGCTGATGCGACCTCACATAGAGTCAGGAAGAAAATTTTTGAACCAGCTGGGACTCATGACCTCAGCTGCGCACGTCTCAAAGCAGGAAGTACTGGACGGAAGGCAGATGAGCTCAGGACCGGTGTTAATGTCGTCACCAGTGAGACTTGTTTGCAGGAGGCGAAGATCAGAAAGCTCAAACAGTTTTCTGCTGTTTTAGTCGTGCTGATGCGGAATAAATTCAAGAATGAGGGGCGGCTTTAAAAATCAGGGAAAATATCCCTCGTCTAGGTGAGAGTTTAAGAGCTGAAGTGAGAAACAAGATCGGCATGAACTCGTTCATGGGGCTACATTGTCGATCAACTAACAGTCGTGAGGATTCAGATGAACACACCTGTGGAAAGTTCGCAGGCTCTTACAGGAAACATAAGGTCGTGAACTTTGGCGATTTTAGCTTTCTAGGTATTGACTGTGAATCCTACACTGGGTGGGGCGGATTTCTGTTTACACAGAGTGCCTGGGTGACTGGAATGTGCTGCCAGCGCTGTTGCTGGAGGGAGATCGATAGAGGCGCTTTAGCAGAGGTTTCTCAGGCACGTCAATTTACAGAGAATGGTGGGAGATGGATTTTGGTAGGCAGGAAAAGTGTTCATTTTCTTTGCAATAGTTCTGATCTATGATTTATGTTCACTTCTCAGAAAGAGGGAAAGAGAGTGATTTGAACTCAGAGGATGGGAAGAGCAGGGGTGGGGTAGATCAGGGAATATGACGATGGAGTAACAAAGTCTTGGAACGTCTTTTCCACAGACGACATGGGAAATGAACGAACCGCAAGGGGAGACCGATCAGACTCAAGCATATGGCTAATCTACGTTTTAACAGCGGCCCTCATCATCACGGGTATCTGCTGGAGGATTCATGGTGAGTTTCACACCGGACGGAAAGACCAAACCGCAGAGAATAAAGAGGGCCACTGTAATAGCGACAAATTCCCAAAATCACACCGAAACACACTTGATGGTGAAACCACATACCCCTCACTGTGGTAGTGAGGGGACTCTCACCGCGACCCCAACAGTAGCCCCACCAATACATCCCTCAACATGATACCGACACATCCTTCAAACTGATAGCGACAGACACCGTCGTTACTGTAATAACGATTCACTGTAACACCGACGTGCCCCTCACCGTGGCACGGACACGTACTTCACTAACAGACACACCAACTGTGATCACAGCACGTTCTTCGTCGTGACACAGACACAAGCTTCACCGTAACACTGACACATCTCTCACGGTGAGACCAGCACAGCCGCCCGTGTTACACCACACCCCTCACCAGGACACAGACTCTCCACTCACTGAGATACCGACATATCCTCACCGTAACACTGAAATTAATCTCAGCTTGACCCGGTACACATCTCATCGGGTGACAGAAACACTTATCACTGTGACACCGACACGAACCTTAGGCAACAATGATATGTCCCTCACTGTGACACGGAATTAACAATCACCACGTCACTGACGCATACTCGCACGTCACGATGACACCGTTTCCCTTGACTATGACACCAGACACTCCTCACCATGACACCAACATGTCCCACAATCCTGAGAATGACACTCCACTCAGCGTGACATCTATACGCGGATAAGAGCACTGGAAAGAGACGCCCACTCACACGTCCCTGTCAACGCTAAATATCCTTCACCGTCTCTCTCAGTATCACAGATTCGTCAGTCTCAGATCTGCTCGGACTCAAACAACACTCTGCTTTGGAGCACCTATCCGGAAGTTTGCCACTTCTTTACCAGTATCAGAGGTGAGTCTATATCATCCCTCATCTCATCAGACAGAGAGAGAAATGGGATTCTGGGGAAGACCTTAATATTCTGACGTCAGGGTTGTGTGATGGGACGGAGTGCAAGGAGCTTCACCCCGTATCTGACTCCGTGAGTGTCTGGTAGGAGATTGTCGAGGAAGCTTCACCGCTCCGTTGACATTCGGAGTGTATGAACGTTTCGGACAACTCAAATGCCGACTCTGGGAGTGTGTGCTGGGACGGTGTGGAGGGATATTAACTCTGCGTCTGACCCCGGGAGTGTGTGATGGGACGGTGTGGTGGGAGAGTCACTCTGTCTCTGACCCTGGGAGTGTGTGATGGGACGGTGTGGAGGAAGCTTCACTCCGTGTCTGACGACAGGAGTGTGTGATGGGACTGTGTGGAGCGAGATGCACTCTGTTTCTGACCCCGGGAGTGTGTGATGGGACGGTGTGGAGGGAGATTCACTCTATTTCTGACCCTGGTAGTGTGTGTTGGGACGGTGTGTAGGGAGATTCACTCTGTTTCTGACCCTGGTAGTGTGTGATGGGACGGTGTGGAGGGAGATTCACTCTGTGTCTGACCCGGGGAGTGTGTGTTGGTACGGTGTGGAGGGAGCTTCACTCTCTGTCTGACCCGGGGAGTGTGTGCTGGGACGTTGTGGTGGGAGAGTCACTCTGTCTCTGACCCTGGGAGTGTGTGATGGGACTGTGTGGAGCGAGATGCACTCTGTGTCTGACCCCGGGAGTGTGTGATGGGACGGTGTGGAGGGAGATTCACTCTATTTCTGACCCTGGTAGTTTGTGATGGGACGGTGTGGAGGGAGATTCACTCTGTGTCTGACCAAGGGAGTGTGTGTTGGTACGGTGTGGAGGGAGCTTCACTCTGTGTCTGACCCGGGGAGTGTGTGTTGGTACGGTGTGGATGGAGCTTCACTCTGTGTCTGACCCCGGGAGTTTGTGATGGGACGGTGTGAAGGGAGATTCACTCTGTGTTGACCCCGGGAGTGCGTGATGGGACGCTGTGGAGGGAGATTTACTCTGTGTCTGACCCCGGTACTGTGTGATGGGACGGTATGGAGGGAGATTCACTCTCTGTGTCAGACCCCGCTAGTGTGTGATGGGACGGCGTGGAGGGAGCTTCACTCTCTATCTGACCACAGCAGTGTGTGCTGGGACGTTGTGGAGGGAGGGTCTCTCTGTCTCTGACCCAGGGAGTGTGCGATGGGACGGTGTGTTGGAAGATTCACTCTGTGTCTGACCCCGGGAGTGTGTGACGGGACGGTGTGGAGGGAGATTCACTCTGTTTCTGTCCCCGGGAGTGTGTGATTGGACGGTGTGCAGGGAGATTCACTCTTTGCCTGACCCCGGGAGTATGTGATGGGAATGTGTGGAGGGAGATTCACTCTGTGTCTGACCAGAGCTGTGTGTGATGGGACGGTGCGGAGGGAGATTCACTCTGTGTCTGACCCCGGAAGCGTGTGACGGGACGGTGTGGAGGGAGATTCACTCTGTGTCTGACCCCGGGAGTGTGTGATGGGACGGTGTGGAGGGAAATTCACTCTGTGTCTGACTCCGGGAGTGTTTGACCGGACGGTGTGGAGGGAGGTTCACTCTGTGTCTGACCCCGGGAGTGTGTGACGGGACGGTGTGGAGGGCGCTTCACTCTATGATCTGACCCTAGCTTTTGATGAGATTGAGCGGAGGGAGTCTGGAGTCTGCGTGGGACAGTGGAACACCTTCACTCTGTGCCTGACCCTGTGCTGTGTGTTTCTGGAGTTCACGGCTGTGATCATCACAGCTGTGTGTACTCCGCAGCAGCCTGTTACTGACCTGTCTCTCAGGGAACTGTGCGAGATCGTCAACACCCTGGAGACCGTGTACCCAGAGGCCGCCTTCATCGTCGCCGCAGACTTTAACAGAACGTCGTTTTCTGAAGTCTCGCCGAAATTTCCTCAACTCATCCAGGGGAGCACTCGGGGAGATGGAAGGCACGACCACTTGTCTTCCGCTATCATATAAAACACTCCTCCACCGGCCGTTTGGAAAGTCGGACCACTCCTCCGTCTTGTTTCTGCCGCGTTCCAGGTAGAAGCTGAAACAAATGGCGGCCATGCTTAAAATCGTCAGCTGATGGTCCGATTCGATCGGTCTCCCTTGAACAGGACCGCTTTGGTGACGCCGACCGGAATATCCTTCATGCTGTGGATGTCTCCAAGTTTACGGAAGGGGGTGACGAGTTTCATCCGGAAGTGCAGTAAGGATGTGCCCCAGAAATCGGTCAGAATCTACCCAGACCGGCATCCGCCGAACGAGGGTTCCGTGCGAGCAGCACTTATCCCGCGACAGACTGTTCACATTGCCGGTGATCAGGGGGATCTCAATACAGGGACAAGATCCAGACACAACACCCCACCAGCAACACATGCAAATGACGTCAAGGTCTGCACCATATCACACTCTTCAAAGCCAAGCGCAGTGGGGCTGCCAATAGCTCTGCCTCTCTCCGAGACGACCCAACTCTTCCTGACGCTTGGTTAGATATCGCCAACACTAATCCTTCCTGGAGAGCACCGGAAGCGACCTGAACCTTAAGTCACCTTTTAGGCTGTGTTTCCGATAATTTGCCTTCCGACACATCCGGTTGACAGTTGTCACACTAGCTACTGCTCTACACAGTGCTCTTACAGATCTGGAGAAGAAGGACACTGCAAATGCTTTTCATGGAGTACAGTTGAGATTTCGACGCCATAACTCCGTCCAGGCTCGAAGAAGCTCTGAGAACTCGTCCTTCACCATGCCTTGTGCAGCTGGATCCTGGACCTCCTGCAATATATCCGGCAAGAGGAAACGTTACCGCAGAATAATAGCCAGGACCAGGAGGCTTCGGGAAAGCTCCTTCCATCAGGACATCAACTTACTCAGCCACGCTGATGCAGTTGTGTTTCTGCGCTCTATTGATTTCCTTGCTGTATACACAGTTTATTACAAATTACTATAAATTGCACATTGCACATTTAGACGGAGACATAACGTAAAGATTTTTACTGCCCACATACCTAAACAATGTAAGAAATAAAGTCAATTCAATTCGACGGACTGCGTGGGAGTGTGACTGGGTGGTGTGGAGAGAGCATCACCCTCTGTCTGAACCCGGGAGTGTGTGATGGGAGATTCACTCTGTGTCTGATTCTAGGAGTGTGTGATGGGAGATTCACTCTGTGTCTGACCCCGGGAGTGTATGATGGGACGGTGTGGAGGGAGATTCACTCTGTGTCTGACCCCGGGAGTGTGTGATGGGACGGTGTGGAGGGAGATTCACTCTGTGTCTGACCCCGGGAGTGTGTGATGGGACGGTAGGAAGGCAGATTCACTCTGTGTCTGATCCGGGGAAAGGGTGAGGGGACTGTTTGGAGGGAGATTCAAACGGAGCCTCAGTCTCGCCCAATCCTCAGGGGTCTGCGATGTGTAGGTACGGATTAAGATTCACTGTCACTTATTCCTGTTTACAGAGCAATCCTGTATGAAGGACTGGATCTTTAACAAAGACAGGTGTTATTACGTATCCACATTTAAAGCATCTATCGACAAATCGATGCAGGAATGCTCAGACCGGAATTCAAGTCTTTTCGAAATCAATTCAGTGGATGAAGTGGTAGGTCCCAAACTCATGAAGGTCCCACAGTAGGACGGGACACATTATACACCGAAGGGGTCTAACACAGAGTGAGGCACAAAGCACACACACCCGACAAATATTCTCCGGGACAGACACAGAGTGAGGTTTGCTCCACACAGCCCATCACACAGTCCCGGGTCAGGCACAGTGTGAATCTCCCTCCACACCACCCATCACACACTCCCGGGGTCAGACACAGAGTGAACCTCCCTCCACACCGTCACGCCTCACACTGCCGGGGTCCGACACGGAGAGAATCTCCCTCCGCACCGTCCATGGCACACTCCCGGGGTTAGACGCTGACTGAATCTCCCTCCACACAGTCACATCACACAATCCCGGGGTCAGACACAAAATGCTCCCTCCGCACCGTCCCACCGTCACTCCTGTTGTAATAAACTGAGAGTGACCCCATCAATGGTTTCCGATTCTCGGCAATAATGAAATAAATGTATCTTCACAGAACGCTATATCCCACCTTCTTGTCGACCGAAAACGTGCATACTGGATTGGAAAATGCGAAGACGGGTGAGATCTGTGTGGTATTACCTATGGAATGACATAGTCCTGACAGGAGAAAATGGGACTTGTTTACGGACTGCAGTTGGTTTGTGGGAAGAGGGAGGGGTTTGCAGACTGTTTGTCGGGAGAGGATGGTACAATGGGAATACTTTTGTAACCGACACTTGTCTGTCGGGGAATGGCGAAGCAGGGGACTAGAATATTGTGCGGGAATTCAGCAGGCTGTAGGTAGGGAACAGCACCAGTACCCTGGGGTAATTTTGAGACCGAGCTGGTCGGTTTGGAAGGCGCGACACAGTGGAATTAGTTTGAAGTCTGACACGAATCTGTGGGGAGAGGGAGAGGCAATGCGATGATTTTGGGGACTGACATTTGACTGTGAGAGAAGAGCTGGGCAGCGGGATTAGATTAGTGACAGACAGAACTCTGAATGGAGATGGTGAGACAGAAGGATTAGTTTGGACAGAGACACAGGGCGGTGGTCAAATATTGGGTCCGTGGGTCTAGTTTGCGGACTGACAAAGGTCTGTGACGGCGGCCCAGTTGCTGTGGGTTGATCGCGTGGCAGTGCGAAAGTTTGGACACTGACAGGAAGCTGAGGGGAGGTGGAGTGGCAAAGGGGTTAATTTGGACACAGACAGAGGAATAGAGTGGGCCAATGGAATTAATTTCTAGTCTCCCACAAGTCTTTGGGGAGAGGGTAGTACAGTGTGTTTCTTTGGTGAATGAAACTGATTTGGAGGGGGGGAGAGTTCTTCTGTTGGATTTGTATGAGGACTGAAACAGGACTGAAGAGAAGGTGGGTCAGTGAGATTAATCTGGCGATGGACTGGAGGTTGTGAGGGGTGCGAGGTGCTGTGGGATTAGTTTGGAGACTGACACAGGACTGTGGGGACGGAGTGGGTCAGTGTGATGCGGCTGGGAACGGTCTCAGGGCTGTGAGGAGAGAGCTGATTGATGAGCTTAGTTCTGCGAGGGTCTCGGGTTTACTGCTGCGCTGTGGTGTCTGTGTTAAAACGTTTTAACCCTCTTTCACAGGGAAGCGGCCTCCGGTCTCCTGTATCTCGTGACCAATCGAACTACCGTCTGCACTCATTGCAGACCGGAAGGAGACAAATACCCTTGCAAACGTATTCGCAGTTTCGTCTGCGAGAAGTCGGCACCTTTGTACCCGGCTATTCCTGAAAACATCCAGGGACTCTGTCAACAGCCCGTGGGGGCAACATGAATGACGTGACTACCCCCTTTCTTTTTACCTCTTTTCCACTCTCCCTCTATCCATCCTCCCGAATTACCACACCACTCACTACACCCCCTCCTACTTAATTCTTCAGACAACGCAAACATGTACCCATCAATCCCCTTATTTCTCGACATTTCCCCACCCCTCCCCGCCCTTCCCATTCGCCCTTGATCTCTCTGCATCCCTCTCCGCCCGCTGATTCCACGCACTTACTCCGCCCACTCTCTGCGCTCTCTACCCACCAGTTCACCTTCTCTCCCACATTTACCGCACCCCGCTCTCTCTGTCCCTTCCCCGTTGTCTCTACACACCCCGTCTCCCTGACCCCCCCCTCTCTCTCTCTCTCTCTCTCTCTCTCTCTCTCTCTCTCTCTCTCTCTCTCTCTCTCTCTCTCTCTCTCTCTCTCTCTCTCTCTCTCTCTCTCTCTCTCTCTCTCTCTCTCTCTCTCTCTCTCTCCTTCTCACCCACTCTCACCTCCACCAGAGCCGTCTGGTTGTCGATACCCCGAACCTGGGTAAAATTCTGTGCTCGTGCACTCTGTCTCTGCCTCTCTTGGGTTTATAGAAATCTGTAAGATTAGATCTACGCTCCCGGGAATAAAGTGCCAACCTTCCTTCCCACTTTCCATAACTCAGCCTGGGATCTTTCCAGCTCAATGGTATTTTTCCTGGATCAGGGCGACCAAAACAGAGTGCGGCCTCACTGACGCATTGTACCACTGCAGCGCGACCTCCCGACTCCTTCACTCAGTGCCCTGAGTGGTGAAGGCCAGCGTACAAATCGTCCTGTCCACCCCTGTGGGATGTTTTCAACCGGAATCGCTTTCTGCTTTATTATCTGAAACTAATACGGCCTGGAATTAATACTTCTGCTGCATCGGTGCGGCGTAATTTAAAATTAATGTAAATTAGAAATATTAATGAATGCCGCAAACGTGCCGCTCATTTGTTCAAAGATAACATTTGATGTAAGATGCAAAATATAAATAAATTCAGCAAAAATGACGAGTTAGTGCGTTGAAGTATGTGATGGTGCAGAGGAAGAAGCTTTTCCTGAATGGTTGTGTGAGGGGTTTTAGTCTCCTGTGACTCCTCTCTGATGCATTAACGAGCAGAGAGCCTCTCCAGGGTGGTGATGGTCCTCCGTGATGGCTGCCGCCTACTCTGGGCGTTATCTTATGAAAATGTCCTCAACAGTGGGAGGGTTGAGACTGTCAGAGTGTTGGCTATAACCCTCTGAGGCCTCCTGCGATACTGTTCGTTGCAGCCTCCCCACCAGGAGGCGATCCGACGGGACAGAATTATCTCCATCGTCCATCGAATGAAGTTTCCCCATCTTCAGTGGGAGCCCTCAGCTGTCAAACTCCTAACGCTGTCTTC